>NC_082734.1:2259144-2547506 GCF_030144855.1 Hypanus sabinus | reverse complement strand
TGTGGCTCTTAAACCCGATTGTCCTGGCATTGAAGGTCAGTACGCCATGAATTTTCTTAATCGCCCTATCAATATTCGGGAAACCTCTGTCGGATCTGTGAACTTGTACCCAAGTTTTCTCTGCTCGTCCTCGCTGCTACAAATCCTGTCATGAATAATGTACTCCGCCCTCAAGCTAGATCTTCCAACGTCTCTCACCTGAGGCTTTTCATGATCAACCCCTCTTGCCACGTCGACGCGCATCCTGCCTCCATCGTATTGTGATCTATGGGAACATTTGTGCTACTCACAACATATCCAACTCCAGTATCATCAGCAAGTTAAAAAGCAACCCCTCCAGTTCCTTTTCCGAGTCATTCATAAGACTCGCAGACATCACTGGCTCCAGTACAAGTAACAGTCTTATTGGCGTGTAGATAGAGTAGCCCCCGTCTACTACCATCCTCTGCCTTCTGTAGACAAGCCAATTTCGTATCCACGCAGTCAAGTCCCTAACCTTGGGATCCCTGGACGCACCAGTCATCGGAAATAATGTCAAAGAGATGCTACGTCACACCCACCACTTGACCTTCATCAATATGCCACGTCAATTTCTGTTCTTATGCAAGTGTTCATTGAGAGAAAATGATTAAATTAAAGACGGTACTTAAGGAGTCCATTTAGAATGTGCTGATTCAGAAAGAACGTGCAAAGCAACTTGCAGGGCAACGTATAAACCAATTTGCAAAATCAGGATGAAACAATAGCTTGCTGATTAAAGAAGCGATACGGGTAACGGGAAGACATGCTTAACGGTTGAACAATAACGGTGTTAATGCGCTGAGGCTGATAAGTGGGCCAAAGGGTAATCACATTTGTAATTTTGTAATGAGATTAAGGAAGAATGTCTGCACCTCACATGGGTGCAACTCACAAAGTCGTAAACAAGTAGGGTATAAAAACTGTGCAAAGTGTAATTCGGCACTCAATCTAGCAGGAGCTGGTTGGGTCCGACTCTGCAGACTCGAAAAATAAAGTTTACCGTTCTGCAAATTGCTGAGACTCAGTGTGTTTCTGACATTCATGAATCACACGGCGAAGAACTTTTCAAGAGTTTTACTAGGGATACCGATTGCTGCAAGAACTGGATAATAAATCTCTTTAGCAAGCAGTATAGTGGTTTTGGCATAATCGGTGACGGCCACGGAGTACGCACAAATGCAAAATCTATGGCTGGACATGGAGTGGAACGACTATTTATTCTCGTTGCAATTCCCCTGCGAGTACAGCAGATGCCATCAGGGACAATTACAATAAGTACACGTAGTCATTTAATTAAGAAAAGAAAAATAGGCAGATTGCAAGAAAGAAGGGAAGTTATTATTCCATTTACTAATTACAACTTGTTACATATTGACAATGCAAAACTCTCACAACTGTTCGAGCTACATTGTGCAGAAATGAACGCATCCTTCTCGAACGAATTTCCACACTCCTGTACTTCTCCATTTCTACTCTGAAATATCCAGGTACACCGTTTTGTTCTGTGAGCTATGATCTGCAGGCCTATTAAAATGAAATGAATGCATACACAGCAATTACAAAACGGAGATCTTTAATACACAACATACATTAACCTTCGGGTTGTTAATCATGGTTAGCGCTTTACATCAGCTACATTTTCCGCACGATGTCAGATCCACTTCCTCTCTCAATATCCAGGAGACATCTCTTTTCTCGATTTTCACGATCGTCGTGCCTCGACGACTGTATGCGGGAGAAAGCTTCAGATATTCATTAGCCTGTATAATTGATCATTTTAATCACAGAATCCCCTTTTAATTTCATCAACCGTGAAGTCATTGTAAGAAGTGAATCCACACGTTTCATTCGAGTCACGTCGTGCACGACAGCACAGAAACAGGCCCTTCAGCCCATCCAATCCGTGCGCCTGTTATTTTTTTAGTACCATCGACTCGCATCCGGAACATAGTTCTCCATTCCCTTCCCAACTATATAGTTAGCCAAACTTCGTTTAAATATTGAAATCGACCATTTTTCCACCAGTTCCTCTGACAGCTCGTGGCACATTCGCACTATCATTTCAGCGAAGAAGTTCACTCTCGTGTGCTCATTAAAAACTTCATCTTTCACACCTTAACCTATGGTTCCAGTTTCACCTAACTGTAGTAGAAAAAAAAATCTGCTTGCGTTGACCCGATCTATACCCCTCAGCATTTTGTACACGTCTGTCAAATCTCTTTCTACTACGCTCCATGAATAAAGTCTTACCCTATTCACCCTTCCCCTTTAACTCAGATTGTCAAGTCTTTGCAACATTTTCGAAACTTTTCTCTGTACTCTTTCAATCATTCTGATATCTTTCCTGTAGATTGGTGACTTTGGTCTTGGCCTTGAGGCGTCGCAGATCAAAGAAGCATCCTTTAGTCCTGTAGCAAATTGTTATCCCCGCATCAGTCTGATAGAGAGCAGAGAGCAGCATCATGGCAAACAGCATGCTGAACGGAGTAGGCGCAAGGACACAGCCCTGTTAGTTACTAGGAAGGGGTCAGGGTGCAGCCGTTTTCGATGGCCCTGGCCATTATGCTGTCTTGCAATGACCTGACAAGGCTGACCAGCCTCGGGGGGGGAGGGGCGGGGGGGGGCAGCCTATCTTGGAAGGATGCGCCATAGGCCTGTTCGACTGACGGTATCAAATGACTTCGTCAGGTCCACAAAGAGGACGTGGAGATTCTGGTTCTGTTCCTGGCACTTCTGGATCCGTCTGACAGCAGAGATCATATCCACTCTCCCTGTGCTAGATCTGAAACCACAATGGCTCTCTGAGACAAGGTCATCAAGGAGGTGAGAGGTGTTACGTATTCAGGCAACAATAAATATATGAGATCGGCAAGGGTTTCTTATAACAAACAACACGTTTATTAAACACCGAAAACAAACCCCCCAAAAGTAAACAAACACTACCGTAACCGGAAACAGCTGCTGAGCGGCTGTTCAAACAGTTCGTAAAGTGATATTCCAAAACAGTTCTTTAAAGTGGTATTGCCAAAAGTTCAATATGCTCACAGTCCATTTAAAAGGAGAGACTTTACAGGGCGATTTAAATTCTCTTTCACGTCGCTTGCTTCGATCCCCGACATCGAACTTCCCACGAAGAATTCACGAAACAGAACGGCTTAAAGGCACTGACCTTTCCTTCTCCACTACCTTCAATCCTTTTTGGTTACCCAGGGATTAACACGAAGATAGTCAACGAAATCCTTCCAAATAAGGATCAAACAAAGGTCGGCCCCGTTTCACCGTAGAAAGCGATTCTCCTCGATCTTTAACTTCCGAACTTCGAATCTTCACTCTCCTCTAATTCTCAAACTAACAGAATCATAAAGAACCTGCTGGCAATGACCTTTTAAACTTTAGACATTAAATAAAAACTTCATCCTTCAACTAAACTGCGTCATCACTTCAAACACGCAGTGGCATGAAGTCAACTTGGCAAATCCAGCCACGAACTGCCCCTCCTCACCGGGTGGGGTCTACCTTTTATAACCTGTAAAAAAAAACCGTCACATGATCTCTACTGGCGGGAAAATGACGTCATTCCACCATCACAAGACCATCACCTCAAGTCCAGTACAGCTTCAACCCCAGTCACATGACAAGGGCTCCACTGTCATGTGTCACGAGTACGTAACACCTCCCTCCAAAAAAAAAACATTTTTGGTCTGACAAGAACAAAAATTTTAACAATTGCTTACAAGAAAAACAAAGGTATAAATTTTATAACATACACAATACACAACACCATCATATAACAGCTTATAAGTCACAATACAGTAGGAGTGTTACAATTGAAAAAAAAACCACTCCATAAAAAAAATTACATTCTACATTCAACATCGAGATAGACAATCAGCAACCACATTATCTTTACCTTTAATATGAGTTATCACAATATTGTACTCTTGTAACATCAAACTCCAATTTAATAACCTTCTGTTTTTGTTTTTCATCTTACTCAGAAAAACTAACGGATTATGATCAGTGTAAACAATAAGTGGTTTCTGAGTTGTACTAACATATACCTCAAAATATTCCAAAGCTAAAACAAGAGATAACAATTCTTTCTCTATTGTCGAATAATTTCTTTGATGCTTATTAAATTTCTTAGAAAAGTAAGCTACTGGATGATCAACCTCATCACCCTCATTCCTTTGCATTAATACTGCTCCTGCAGCCTCATCACTAGCATCCACAGCCAATGAAATGGGCTTTCCAAAGTCAGGTGCCTTAAACACAGGTTGTTGACATATCATTGTTTTCAATTTTTCAAATGCTTCTTGACAAGGCACCGTCCACACAAACTTCACATTCTTCCGCAGAAGGTTAGTTAATGGAAGGGCAACATTAGCAAAATTCTTACAAAATTTCCGATAATATCCTACCATTCCCAAAAACCTTCTGAGAGTTTTTTCCCCGTTGGAGTGGGAATCTCTAAAATTGCCTGAACTTTTGCCTGAACAGGAGCTACCTTACCTTGACCCACAACATAACCAAGGTAAGTCACAGTGGCATGTCCAAATTCACTCTTAGCTAAATTAATAGTTAAGTTAGCTTTTGAAAGCCTTTCAAACAATTTCTCCATCGCAATAATGTGTGCTTCCCAAGAATCATTTCCTGTCACTAAATCATCAATATAAGCATCAGTATCTTTCAATCCCTGAATCACAAAGTTAATCATCCTCTGGAAAGTACCTGGGGCATTCTTCATCCCAAATGGAAGAACATTATACTCATATAACCCAGATGGAGTTACAAATGCAGAAATCTCTCTACCTCTGTCCGTTAATGGAACACACCAATACCCTTTCAATAAATCAATCTTTGTAAGGAACTTTGCCTTTCCAACTTTATCTACACAATCATCTACTCTAGGAATTGGATATGCATCTGTTTTCGTTACAGCATTCACCTTCCTATAATCCGTACAAAACCTAATACTACCATTGGTTTTAGCACCATAACACTGGCGAACTCCAATTCGAGTTAGAATGTCTAATGATATTATTCTCTAACATATATTCAATTTCTTTCTCAGCAAGTTCACATTTTTCCATGTTCATCCTATATGGATGTTGTTTAATAGGTTTGGCATCCCCAACATCTACATCATGTGAAGCTATAGTAGTCCTTCTCGGAACATCTGGAAACAACTCCCTATATTTAAAAATCAACTCCTTCATCTGTTGTCTCTGCTCTAACTGTAAATGTGCTAATTTTTCATCAATATTTTCCAGAATGGTTGAATTTGGTAAACTAACAGAAACAATGTTGGATTTAGAATGAAAGTCAGATGAATCATCTATCATGTTCCTAATTAAATCAAACTCATTCTCACTAACCACAACAGTCACAGTATCAGATTGTTTCTCAAAATATGGTTTCAACATATTTATATGGCAAAGTTGTGTTGACCTTCTACCATCTGGAGTTTTTACCACGTAATCCACATCATTGATTTTAGACACAATTTCATAAGGACCATGAAATCTAGCTTGTAAAGGATTTGTCTGCACTGGGAAAAGAACCAACACCTTATCTCCAGGCTTAAACATCCTCATCCTAGCGTCTTTATCATACCAAGTCTTCATTTTCTCCTGAGCCAACTTTAGATTTTCCTTAGCTAAGCTACAAGCTTTATGTAACCTGTCCTTAAATTTCAACACGTAGTCCAATAAAGTAGTGTGTACTTCCTTATTAATCCACTGTTCTTTCAACAAAGCTAAAGGTCCTCTAACTCGAATCCTGAGTTGAACAGTCCTGAATAACAACCTCATTCTGCGCATCAATCTTTTTAGCCATAGCTCTAGTCACAACACAGGAAGAATCTGTGTTAGAATTCAACTCTGGTTCCTCTGACTCCATTGTCAAATGCACTTCAGGAAAAACTTCTCCACCTGCCAAGTCATTACCTAACAATAAAGAAATACCCTTCACAGGTAAGCTATGCTGTAATCCTACTTTAACAAATCCAGTAACTAACCCCGACTTTAAATTTACTTTATGTAAATGTACAGGCATAAAATCACTTCCAACACCTCATGTAATTTACCTCACCAGTATCAGACTCTTCATTAAACTTCAACACACTGTCTAACATCAATGACTGAGAAGCACCAGTATCCCTAAGGATTTTTATTGGCACCAGAGTAGATCCTTCCTTCAAGGATACAAACCCTTCAGTTATAAAATGACTAACTTGGTCAGACTCTAACAAAGCCTCATTTATGTTTATCGAACCCTGTAACTTTACAGGTGCTTCAGTATGTTGCACACAAGCATCTGGAACTGCTTCCTTCTCTTTCTTTTTCAATTTGTAACAGTTAGCTATTACATGGCCAGGCTTCTTACAATAGTTACAAGTAAGACCAAACTGTCTTTCCTTCACAGGCTTTCCTTTCTCATCAACTTTCTCATTAACCTCCGATTTAATTTCAGATTTACCTGGAGTCTCCATGTTATTTTTCCTCTTAAAAATTCTGCCCTGAGGAAATTTGTTCTTATGGATCAAAACATACTCATCAGCTAATCTAGCACAGTCCTGCAATTTATCAGTATCCTTCTCATTTAAGTAGGTCCTTACTTCAACAGGAATGCTTCTTTTAAATTCCTCCATTAAAATCAGCTCTCTCAATGTATCATAATCCCCATTTACATTTTTAGAAGAAACCCATCTCTCAAAATACATAGCTTTAGCATAGGCAAATTCCACATAAGTTTTTTCCACAGACTTTTTCAAACTTCTGAATCTTTCCCTATATGCTTCTGGGACTAACTCATATGCGTTTAAAATATGCCTCTTTACAATATCATAATCAAGAGCTTGTGCAGCTGTTAAAGCTGTGTAAACTTGTTGTGCTTTGCCTGTAATTACACTCTGTAACAACACTGACCATTTATCTTTCGGCAACTCTGACATCCGAGCAATAGTTCCAAAATGTTGAAAATACCTTTCCACTTCTGTTTCACTAAATGGAGGGACCAATTTAATTTCTTGACTAGCAACAAACGTTTTTTTAGAACCAGACTGATTTCCAGACTTTAATTCCTGCATTGCATATGCAAATTCTCTCTGCTTTTGTTCCATCTCCAATTTACACCTCTCCAAATCAGCTTTACTTTGTTCCAATTTCATTTGTTCGATTTGCAACTGCATCTCCAGATTACTTATTTGAAACGACTCTAAAATCGATTCATCAAAAACACCCGAATCCACAAAGTGTGACGCGATTTTCCTCTGTATTACAGCCTTAGAAGTAGTCTGCAAAATACCTTTAAGTCGCAATCTACTAGCTATCTCAAACACCTCAGTTTTTCTCGCCTTCGCCAACACCTCCGCAGCTGGCGAAGCCAGAAACTCATCAATATTCATTGCTGCCGAATACCACATCAAGCCAAACAAAAGAACCGAGTAATCCCCGTTTCCAAAACACCGATTAAAAAGTCAGCAAGCATTCAAACTCAAATGATTCAATCCAGACGCAGCCCCCATATTTAATGTTACGTATTCAGGCAACAATAAATATATGAGATCGGCAAGGGTTTCTTATAACAAACAACACGTTTATTAAACACCGAAAACAAACCCCCCAAAAGTAAACAAACACTACCGTAACCGGAAACAGCTGCTGAGCGGCTGTTCAAACAGTTCGTAATGTGATATTCCAAAACAGTTCTTTAAAGTGGTATTGCCAAAAGTTCAATATGCTCACAGTCCATTTAAAAGGAGAGACTTTACAGGACGATTTAAATTCTCTTTCACGTCGCTTGCTTCGATCCCCGACATCGAACTTCCCCCGAAGAATTTACGAAACAGAACGGCTTAAAGGCACTGACCTTTCCTTCTCCACTACCTTCAATCCTTTCTGGTTACCCAGGGATTAACACGAAGATAGTCAACGAAATCCTTCCAAATAAGGATCAAACAAAGGTCGGCCCCGTTTCACCGTAGAAAGCGATTCTCCTCGATCTTTAACTTCCGAACTTCGAATCTTCACTCTCCTCTAATTCTCAAACTAACAGAATCATAAAGATCCTGCTGGCAATGACCTTTTAAACTTTAGACATTAAATAAAAACTTCATCCTTCAACTAAACTGCGTCATCACTTCAAACACGCAGTGACATGAAGTCAACTTGGCAAATCCAGCCACGAACTGCCCCTCCTCACCGGGTGGGGTCTACCTTTTATAACCTGTAAAAAAAACCCGTCACATGATCTCTACTGGCGGGAAAATGACGTCATTCCACCATCACAAGACCATCACTTCAAGTCCAGTACAGCTTCAACCCCAGTCACATGACAAGGGCTCCACTGTCATGTGTCACGAGTACGTAACAGAGGTACATCTGTTGATTATGATACGGACTATGCTCTGGAGTGATGGGCCTTTGTTCCCCTAGTTTGATGCCCTGTTCCCCTAGTTCTCATACAGGGAATAATGTTTGCAACCTTAAAGGCCTGTGGGTCACGGGCTTTCCCCCGGAACTGCTGCGAGAGCTCTGTCAGCCTCTGAAGAAGGGTTTCGCCACCCTCTTTGAAGACCCCTGGTGGTAGCCCATCCGGATAAAGGGCCTGACCCGGCCGCAGCTGGGTGACTGCCTGCCTACCTAGCTTCTACCCCCCGATCATCAAAGGCCTCTGAGACTGGGCGCTGGGGCACGTCTTCTATGGCCTGGACTGTCTGGGATGGCCTGATCAGCAGCTGATTGAAATGGTCTGCCCAGCGTTGGACGATGTCGCCTTCGTCAGAGAAGAGCCTTCCGCCCAAGGAGCGGACTGGTCCCATGATGTTGGAAGAAGGTCCGTACACTGCCGTTAGACCATCAAAATACCTCTTTGTGTTTTTCCGGTCCGCGCAGTGCCGATGCTCCCACCACTGATCTTTCATCTTCCGTAGCTCAGCCTTGACCTTGCTACGGAGGTGTTTCGGTCGGTCATGTTTAGAGGTTGACTGCATGTCACTGAGCCAGCTTGCAAAGGCTTCTGCTCGAGCAGGGAGACGATATTAAAGTTGTTCTCATCGAACCAATCCTCATACTTCCTCTGGGTGTGCCCGAGAACGGCACCTGCCGCACTGTTCAGGGTGTCTCTGAATACAGCCCATGTTGTTTCTGTTTCTGCTTCCTCAAAAACCAGCAGTTGCTCAAGTTGTTCCTCAGTTTGCTAAACAATTCTTATTTGATGCTGGGGTCAGCAAGCCGTTCCTCTTAGTGTCAGCCTGCTGGCGCCTGTGTGCCCTGGCGATCTGAAATGACAGCTTGCAGATGTGGTCTGCACCTCGCATCACTCTGGTAATGATCGCATCCCTGATGACCCGGCGCCTTCTGATCACGTAGTCAATCAGGTACCAGTTCTTGGAGCGCGAGTGCTTCGAGGTTGCCTTGTGAATGTCTGGAAGCTGAAAGAGGGTATTGGTGATTGTCAGTCCATTTTCTGTGCAGAAGGTGCGTAGCAGCTGCCCAATTGAATTCCCCTTTCCAAGGCCATGCTTGCCCATGACTTCTGGACAAACTGATGATCACTGCCTACTCGGGCATGAGAGTTGCCAAGTAGCAGTATCTTGACGTCTTTGGGGACAGAGTGGAGCAGCTAGCCGAGTTCCTGGTAGAACAGTTCCTTCTGTTCAGAGGTGTAGGGCATGGTGGATGTGGACGCACTGATCAGAGTCAGATGTGCCTTGGAGTCAGCCTCATTACCAGGAGGCGATCGTTGATACCTCTGGGGAGGGACTCCAGGTCCCTCACGATTGTGGTCACCTCCGGATTCTCTAGCCTCATCCTTTCCCTTGTCACTCCAGAAAAACATGTAGCCAGCCCCTAATTCTGTGATTGCACCAGACTCGGCCCGGTGTGTCTCACTGAGCGCTGTAATGTCGACGTTGTACTTCATGAAGCACAAGAGCAGTTCGCCTCTCTGGTCTGTTACTGATCCTGTTGTCCACGAGTGTCCTGACGTTCCAGGCTCCAACACAGAGTTTGCTCGGCTTTCTGGTGGCTATTCTTTCTTTTGTGGTTTTTGAGGTAGTTCGACTGCAAAATAGATGTCCAGTTAGCAGCAGTATGCTGACAAGATAGGGTGAGGCAAGCCTTCTTTAGGTCACTTTTTTCAGACCCTTTCCCGTGAGGGGAGAGCAGTGCGGTCCCTGAAGAGGGCCGCTCCATCACCAAGATGGCTGCTGAACACTATCTTTTGCCTCATGAGACGAGACCGACCAAACTGCCTTAGCCAGCTGAGTGCGGGTCCATGACTAGTGGCTCCCAGCACCCGTCGCCCCAGGTCTTCAGTTGGTTGTGGAGACTGGCGTCACAAAATTGTGAGCAGAAGGTGTATGAGGACCATAATTGCACAAACGTCACGATCCCCCTCGGTCCAGACGCTGGTATCAAAACGGATGACAGGCTTACCGTTTCGACGGTGGATGAACTGCAGGAGCTGACAGAATTACTTTGAATCAACATCAGTCTGCCTTAGGGGCCTTTCCCATGAGTCGGTATAGCCGCAAGGTGGAGGAGGTTTCTCATCAGTTTTCCTTTTCCGAGGTGTGCTGCCTTTCAGGCTAACAAGCTCCACCTGCTCGAAGCAACTGGTTTTCAGGTCGCCAGTGACCCGCCGCCGCCCCTTCTCTGTCAGTGTGAACAGTTCCGCCACGCGATGTCCCGGAGTTGGACTTGAGTACCAGAGGCAATGGCGCCTAACAGCGACTCCTTTGCTTGCATCTTCGGAAACAGCTCTATTTCCATCTTTAATATCTCTACTTTTCCCTCTCAGGGTTCTTTTGAAGACCCTGGCCTGGAGTTACACGCTGACTTCGGTTCTTTGTGGGAATGGGACCCGCTCTCGGGGTTTCATGACTGGCCGTTATCGACGTGCCAAGACTGCGGCCTCCAAGAGCTTAGCTCGCTTTCGGAAGTCCGGGATCTCGTGGCTCTGGAGACGGGCGAACTGAAAGTCACTGTCCCGCAGGAAATTGGTGTGGCGTGGGAGACAGAAGATCTCTGGCTGTGTGCCCAGAGACTCGAGATTTTTGGGCACAGAGCTCGGAAAAAAACGACGCAACGGACTTTTAACATCGTAAGTCAACGAGCTGTTTGTTATGCCCCTCCTCTCGCTGTTAAACGGAGACATCTCTTTCTCCCTAATTAGAACACCGGGTGAACGAGTAGCCTTTGGGTGCTGCAAGTCTGTGTCTTTGTCGTTGCTTTGCTCACGCTTGAGTGCTCGCATTAGGGTTAGGGTGGGGGCCGATGCTCTTTTTGCTGGGGGGGGGGTCTGTTTTGCTGCTGCTTACGCGTCGGACGGGAGAACTGGGGGAAGGGAGTTTGGGATTCTAATATTGAATTGTCATTCAACCGTTGGGGGCACTCCTCTGTTTTCGTGGATGGTTGTGAAGAAAAAGCATTTCAGAATGCATATTGTATAGATTTCTCGGACATTAAAAGCACTTTTGAAACCTTTGAATTTGAGACGCACGCCGTTGGGGGCATTTTCTCGGTAGTGGGAGCTTATCCCCACTACCATCCCGGCTAGGACAACCGTTTGGAACCATGTCCACCTTAATACCTTCCATGATACCCAGTCCCGTCTTATTTTTAAAACGCCACCGCATTTTAGATCATTTCGCACTCATCCATTTTCCTGTCTGCAGCGAGTACTGATGCAATGTACCCGGAAAGTGCCGACAACGTCGGACTTCGTGCAAGAATTCCTACTACCACTCGCAGGTCATTACATTTTCTTTCTAAGTTTCACTTTAATTCTTCTAATCATTTCTGTATGTTCCTGTTCCTCTGATAATTGCTTTTGTTTTCAGTTTCTTTCTCTGCTGGAGCTTAAAATTGTCTCATATATTATGCTTGCCAGCCTCAGATGAGTTATGGAGAATTGGAGCCATGAGCATTACGGTGCAGGTCAGGTCGGTAAGATGTGCTTAACATTTAGAGCGCGCATTGAGGAGACACAGAAGCCGCATGGCCTGGGAACACAGAGTTATGGTTTTACACTTGATAGACCACAATTGCATTGGCTCCAAGGGTAGTCATAGCTGAAGAGTGGTCGTGGGGACGAGCTCCCAATGCTAAACAAATGTTCTTCATGGTGTGCGTCTCAAACAGCCTCTGACAGCAAAGTCCAACTCCTGGCCTCCACGTCCGGCATAGTTCCTATGCCCGGCGGAGCTGTTCTCACTGACAGGAGAAGGGTCAAAGGTGGGGCAAAGACGGGCCACTGGCGCCTTAAAACCAACTGCTCCAGCAGATGGAGCTCGTTAACCACGGATGGTTGCTCATCCAGGAGAGGGAAAACTCTGATATCAAACCTCCGCTGCCTTGCGACTATGCCCGCTCACGGGAAAGGCTTCGGGAGTAAACCCCGAGTAAAAATCCGGAATCGAAGTCCCGAAGGCGGCGGACTACTGTACCCAGCACCGGCACGGCAACTCTTGCGATGCTGCTGGGTGGAGGGGGGGGGGGTCCCACTGCATGGGCAACAGACGGATCTCCATATCAACTCTGCCCTGGCTTGAGCCCTGGAGAAGCAACTCCTGGTGACTACCAGAGGCGCAGTACCCATGGTCGACCACGCCGACGGAGAACCCCCGCCCTCGCCCCCCCACCCCACACACACACCATAACTGTTTTCTGTGGAGCGATGTCAGTTGAAAGAAGATGAAATCACGAGGGGACATTGATAAAGTCACTATGTTCTCCTAGGGTACGGTGGTCTAAAACTAGAGGACAGCAGTTCAGTCTAGAGAGGAAATACTCAAAGAGTTTTTGAAGACCAAGTTTTTCCCGCAAAATGTGCGCTGGATATATGGAACGAGGAAGCGGAAATGCAAGTGCCAGGGAAAGAAACAGGGCCTGGCCTAATTACAACGTTTGTAAGACATCTGGACAGGTACCTTGTTAGCAGAAGTTTGTTTGCAAATGGACAGAAACAGGTAAAGGATGGGTATGTATGGTCGGCATGGAGAGTTGAACAGAAGGACCAGTTTTTGTAGAGCATTACCTCGTGGTTCTCGGTTGCTTTAAAGATTAGCGTCTATTTTGGGCTTAAACAGGCAGGATTACGAATTGAATATTCGTAATTCTGGAAATCAGAAATACAAAAACTCATGATTGTAATTTCACATCGAACCGAGTGAACTTTCAAATGTGAAATTAAGCAGCTTTGTGAGCAAAGAGTGAGGACGGAAATTTATGCCAGGATCAATGGAGCACAGTGAGGAATAACGTCATAAAGTAACCAATATGAAATGGCGAGCTTCGCCTGGGACTGTATAAAACAACAAAACGCGATCATTTCTGTGATCCTAATTGTTTCGTCTTTAAGATTTGCAATTTCGTGGCAGAACTCGTCCCGATTGGGATTTAACTTGAATATTACATCGACGTAATATTGTTCTATTTGTGTCCAGGTTGTAAAGAATGGGCAATTGTTTTTAATTGGAGGCTCACCGCTGAAGCGGAGAACGAGGATATAAATCAATGGCCTTGAAGATGCATTGGCTCGCACTTGCTTCGGAGAGATTGTCGGCAACTGGAATATTGATCGATTCTCAAGCAACATGCTTGGTACATTTTACAGTGTTAGAAAAATATATTACATGATCATTGTTGTCATTGGTGTTCCTGGTAAGAAAATTAGCAAACTAAACATTGTAAAGTTTGTATGCAGGCTTTTTGCATTTAAATATTATATCACCGAAGGTGTTGTATTTAATTATTTCAGTTACCTCTGCGCAGGCATCGGGAGTAAGTTCGTTGCTAATTGAGAATGTTGCAATATATTTTATTATGTTCACTCGGCTGAAAATAAACAGCTGAACATGCGGGACAGAGGAAGACTTACAACATATTACAGATTCCCGTAAATGACTTGTTCGTTATTCACTTTGATGCCGTTGTTGTGTCCAGTACTCTGACGCACTCGAACCGTTGGTGGCACCAAACAATCCGGTGTTCCTAACGGCAGGATTTCATTCTTTAACGCTGCAATTTCGATGAAGCACCGTATCATAATAATCTTTCCAGTGACCTCACTGAGTTTAGAAGGAGCGCGGCAATTGGCTTTTTCCTGAGATGCAATGAAGAGAGGAAACGCCACAAAGAACCTGACGCTAAACTTTTGGGTGATGCATTTTATCTATTCAGAGATACGGCGCGGAATAGGCCCTTTCCGGCTCCTGAAGCCGCACTGCCGCTATAGCTAACTCGTGACAATCTCGATTTTACCCTAACATAATCACGACTCAGGTTACAATGGCGCAATTACCTACCCGGTACGTCTGTGGACTGTGGGTAAACGGGAAGAGCCGGAGAAACCCCGCGCAATTCACGGAGAGGAAGTATAGAGATTCCTTACAGAAGACACCGGGAACTCTGACACCGCAAAGCTGCAGTAGTATCGCACTAACCGCAACGGTACCACGGCGTCAACTGTGATTCCGGTAACGGACTGTAGGAGCTCGTACCAATTCTTGTTTCCACACCTAATTACCCCTGACAGAAGCAGGCAAGAGGCGACGCTGATGAATCGTGGGTCCGTTGAAGGACAGATGCGGTAAACCTCGCCTATTTGCCTCTCTGGGCCAACAAGCCGGAAGGATATATAACTGTTCTACGGTTACAGTAATTTACATTCCTCTACCTTCTTTCGTTTCTTGCTTGGAATTTAAACTGGAAGTTTAACGCAAACAGAGAGAAAATAAACTAGGAGCGCCAGCAGCGAAACCAGGAACGTATTGGCCCGAGACGTTTTATCGGAATTGAAAGAGGGGCCCTGAATGACGCTAACTGGACATTGAGCAATCCTTTAGCCACGCGTCGGTCTTGTGCGGCTCACAGCATCTGTGACGGGGTATAGTGCTGAGTTCGAGCCGCTAACCAGATTAGAAAAGCCCATTGCTGTTCGTTCGTAGGCATAAAGGTAAAAGTGTATACATTGCTCAAAACCTATCCATACCCCAAACGAACAGCTTACGTTATTTCTCGGGGCGGGTTCTTTTGCCCGATTTCTTGCGCATCTTGCAATAGAATGATGACGCATTAAAAGTCCAATAGTGCATTGATTGCATTGGTGGTGTCCAGCTCGCAGGTTATCTGCGCTGCCGGACGCGACTCCACCAAATCAACATGTTTTTGACTTACTGTTTTCGTGGAATATTTTTACTGCTGTTGGAGATACGAGAGTTTACTGCAAAAGGGAGCCAACAGATGTGTTACCGGAACTCAAAACTTCGGGCAATGTCTGTAGGGTGAAAGGAAATGTCGAAAACTTTCATCAAGGCTCATGTAGGGTTTCGACTCGAAACATAAACAATTCCTTTCCTATTACTGTGTAGATATTATTCCAGCCCCGACGAGTTCCTCCAGCTGATTGTTAGTTGCCTCTTTGCTAATTAGTGTAAAAAAAGCGGGATAAACAGCCAACCCTGTTCAGAACAAGAACTGGGTGTTTAGGTAAAGCGCGCGAAACTGCAGGTCCGATAAATCGACAAGAAGCGCGGGAAAGGAAGCCGGGGTGAAGAATCGGACCGCGCAGTAACGTTAGACAGTGAGAAAAGACAAGCAGCGTGGGAAATGGACGTCCGTAGATGGACGGAGAGCGAAATGCCGCGTTCCATTGGGTGGGGAGGTGTGCAGGTGAGCCAAATGTAACTCCCTCGGTATTTCCGATTGGACGATGAGGTGGGGGTGTATGCAATCATGGCCATAATTTCTCCTTATGCTCCTTTAACGGCCCACCACTTTCCGAGTTTCCACAGACTTGCTGTCCGCGAGATGGATCGATAAGCGTCAATAAGACTCGAAGCGCCAGTGCAAATTCTGGCCACTGACCGGCAGCATTTCATGACCGCTATTCGATGGCAATACAGGAATTTGGGAGTAATACGGGAAACATATATAGATGAGTTTCAGGCGAGCGTTAGTAATAGATTCAAGTTAGTTTCAATGGAGTTTGGACCAAGGATTTCTCCAATAGTTGGATATTGGATTATTGGAATTTAAGCTTGTATATCGATTACCTTAAGGCATCGTCTAACGCATTAAGATCATTACTCCTCTCAATCGCTGGAGGTGAGTTGCACTCATGTTTGAGTGTTTATAAATGTCAAACCTTTTGATTGTTGTTAACGCTCTCAGCTGCCTCGCTGACACATACCGAACAATTAGCGGGCAGTTTAGGCTCGTTTTACTTTGTTTTCCAGTGAATTTAGCGGCGATTATGATTCTATCCCGGCGGAAGTGCGGCCTCTCTAACTGCACCACTCGCTACCTGGTGGCCATGGCAGCGGCGGATCTACTCACCATCATCGCTGACGTCATATTGTGGCGGATCAGTTATTATTATTTCCCCGGGACTTTCCTGGACATCACCCCTGTGTGCAAGGTTATTTCTGTCTTGGCTCGAGCGACAACAGACTGCTCTGTCTGGTTCACTGTTACGTTCACCTTTGATCGGTTTGTCGCCATTTGTTGCCAGAAGCTGAAAACAAATTACTGTAGCGGGACAACTGCAGCTGTGATTCTAACAACAACAGGTATCCTGTTCTGTTTTAAAAATGTTCCATTCTATTTTGTGTTCGAGCCCGGTAAGGTGATCAATAACGTACCCTGGGACTGTTTTGAGAAGCCAAGCTACTATACAGATCCAGGGTGGGTGAGATTTGACTGGCTGAATACCGTTCTAACCCCATTACTGCCGTTTATGTTAATCCTGCTGCTCAACGCTCTGACGGTCAGACACATTATAGTTTCCAGTCGTGTCCGTAAGAGACTGAGAGGTCAAAAGCATGCGGGGGATCGAAGTGACGTGGAGTTGGAGAGCAGAAGGAAGTCTGTGATCTTACTCTTTAGCATCTCCGGCAGCTTCATCCTCCTCTGGTTAGTGAATGTTTTCGAATTTTTCTATTACGTAATTTCTGGTGTGAATCCCAATAATTACAATGATTCTGAATACCTATTTCTACAATCCGGATACATGCTGCGGGCATTAAGTTGCTGCACAAACACTTTTATTTATGGGGTGACACAGTCCAAGTTCAGAGATCAGTTCGTGATAGCGGTGAAATATCCGTTCACCTCAATTATTCAATTAAATAAGAAACTAAATACCTAAGTAGCGCCGAGAGACGTGTTTTAGCGTTTCCCATCCATATACACGAGGACGGACTCTCTAAAAACACCGTTGGGACAAGAAAAATAATCGGTAGCGCTGTTCCCTCTAAACTGCGCGGGGGCGCGACCGCTTAATAACTGAAAAGCTCCTGCGTGAATGGCCTTTG
The DNA here is from genome assembly GCF_030144855.1 of Hypanus sabinus. Taxonomy (NCBI): domain Eukaryota; kingdom Metazoa; phylum Chordata; class Chondrichthyes; order Myliobatiformes; family Dasyatidae; genus Hypanus; species Hypanus sabinus. The sequence goes on along the minus strand of NC_082734.1, from coordinate 2,530,162 downwards.
TTGTCGCGCAGATGGAATTTCCTCTTATATAATGTTAATATAATTTTGAAATTATGCAAATATTATTTTGAAATATGTGTGAATGCAATTATGAAATCCTCTAATTAATTATGTGTTTATGAATATAATCCATAAAGTTTCTGAATAATAAACATTCCACAGACTTTACTCTGAAATATTTCAGAACTTCAGCGGATTTGCATTTTCAGTGTTTCAAGTTGTAACTCTGTTACAAATTGTAACAATAAACACAGAATGGAAGTCGGTAGCTCAACCGCTGGGACACAGAACGCCGATGCTGTCTAGTCAGTATTCATAGCTCGCATATTACAAAAAAATATATAAAGTGCCATGCAGCTTTCAGGCCGTGTAAAATCTTCCAGCTCAGAGCAATGGATGGCCTGTGCAGCCGTAGAACAAAGTCAGAGGGAATGTTGATTAGCCTAAGTCAAGGCAACATGGAAACAGACACTGAGTCCGTACTGAGCGCCAGCTTCGCATTTTACATCATTGTCACCTGAATCCATTTTCTTCCCCTTACTGTCATATCAGCACTTCATTCCTCATCCATCCCCGATTCCAACAATCAGCTGCATGCTAGCAAACTTTTACTGTCAATAATTATCCTAATAACAGGCACTGTTTTAAGATATGAGAAGAATTCAAATGATTCTGAGAAGATCACAACGTTACAGAAAGACTATGCACATTCACAGAACACCGTTTTGCTGACTACTCTGTCGAGAATGGAATAGAAGTAGTTTAAGTTCAAGGTTACTGTCATCGGATGATACATATGTAACACTTACCCAACAGGCTGGTATATGTCTGGGGGGGAAAGGAGATCCAGCCGCACACCAACCCCACCTCCCGTACACGCAGGTGCTGTGAGAATCGAGTTTATGTCGCACGTACACACACAATATCAAAATGACACCAAATACCGTTATGGAACACACTTTAAAGATTTTAATAAAACTAAAAGAATATGCAATGCAGCGTATATGAAGGAAAAGAAAAGGAAGTGAAAGGTGCCAACTTATCAAAGTTCAGTCAGTTTAGTGCACATCGTTGGAGCTCAAACATCGAACCATTCGACCCCTCGTCACTTGCCTCCGACCTCCACGTCCTCGCACCTGGGTCCACCCGGGTGGTTGACCGAGCAATGCAGCGCACGTCCACCTTCCTCGGCGTCTCCTTCCCGCCTCCCCTGAAAAGACCGCGAAACCCCCAAGCTCCCAGCCCACAAGACAAAATAACATTCCCCATTGGTTAACAAAATTAATACAATCCCCATATCAGCAAGTCCAAAGCTGAACAACTGAGAGAGAAAACACTTATCAAACATAAAATCATTCCTACTCTAGCAAACCAAAGAAGCCATTTTGATTAACATACACAGTACATTGTACACATATATACAACCAAATGAAACAACGTTCCTCTGGAACACAGTGCACCCACCATACATATATCCTACACAGCACAGAAAACAAATTATTGATAAATTACGCAGTTCTGTGAAGGAAAAGGGCGACACAAAACAAGACGTAAATTCCAGAAAAAAAGACAAATATAAACAAGTTTGTGATGTTGCCAAACCTTGTCCGTAGTTAGTTCCCAAATAATTATTGGTGCATATTTTGTAAAGAAAATCTCGTCATTGGAGAACGTACAACAATATTTTTAACGGGTTTTTGTTTTATTGGGCTGAGGTTTTCTTGATATTGGTAAAGACAGAGGGGCTTTTCTTTCTGACAATAGACTGGACGATCTCGAAGAGATCTGTAAAACTCTGACGATTTTAATGGGTCATACCAATGACAAGATGGAACGATTCAGGAATCAGTATGAGTCTGATTAGGATAAAGAACTTGTTCACACACACACTATCTGTGTTGGCACGTGGCCAAGTGATTAAGTAGGTTGCTAGTTCGAGCATTGGCTGAGGCTGTGTGTGTGTCCTTGAGCAAGGCACTTAACAACACATTGCTCTGCAATGACACCGGTTCCAAGCTGCATGGGTCCTAAAGCCCTTCCCTTGGACAACATTGGTGGTGTGGAGAGGGGAGACTTGCAGCTTGGGAAACTGCCAGTCTTCCATTAAAAAAAAACCTTGCCCAGGCTTGTGCCCTGGAAACTTTCCAAAGCGTAAATCCATGGTCTATCGAGACGAACAGAAGCCTGCTACTAGGTATATGCGAAAGCCTCCAACAAACCTCACCACCTCACTCCACGTGGGAGTGAGAGCAGAGTTCGGGGCGGCATACACAGCCAGAACCTGGGAGTTCTGAAAATAAGAAATAGAGACATTCCATTTGTAAACCTCAACCATGTCTGAAATAATAACTGCAAGTGTAACACACTGGGAAGGTTTCACTGCTAACGTAGTGGTCTTTCTGTAGAAGCGGTGCCTGGAGTGTGGTTAGAGATAACGGGTGCTTTGCAATGTGAGCTGGGTCCTTTATTCGGCGGGAGATGACACTGGAGAGAACTGATCGTAGGATGCGACCTGGTGGGGAGATCGTGATTTGATGGAGCCAGCCGGCGAGATCACCTGATGATCAATGAATTGAGCCCCAACTGGTGCACATTGGACTGTTTAATTATAATGGGCCCTTTTTGTTTCTTCTTTCTTTTCTTTACTAACCCTTTAGTTAAGATTCATCAATATAATTCCTTTAATCGTATGCAGTGTGCTGTCTGTTGTTTGTTGGCACTAATTTGTAAAAGGGTTGTAAATTACATAGCATCCACTCATGGTTAGGCTGCCCGTTTTTTCTCTAGTTTTGGTGACTGGGACTATTCAAGACGTCATTAGTAGGTTGGTATTATTGGATCCTAAGAGCGAGTTCTGGAAGTATCTCCCTTTCTCTGCAATATATTGTACATTTTACATTTCCAGCAGAGTTTCGCTTCTGCCATAGTGTCCAGGTACCCATTGACATTGGACAAAATATAGTAGTCGGCCGGTGAGATTCTCGGTATCATATTGTTCAATGATATATATTGTCTTTTTAAAGTCAGCTGACAGATATTCTCTATGCTCCTTTTCGTTATTTTTTTTTTGTTTGAGGACGAAATAATTCCATTTACAGAAATCGATTGTGTAAAGAAATAATTTGAAAGTACGACAGATGTATTCCACTCCGGCTCGACATCCTTCACAATGCTTGATCCTGAAACAGGTAACCCATGGAACCTGACTCAACGGTATATGGGGTGTGTATGAAAGCATTCACAGCACAATCCGAGGTGTTGTGAATTACAAACAGGCCTACATTTCCCTGAGTCGGATAAAATAACTAACGGACTGAACGTAATGGAAAACAATCGCATTATCAAATAGTTGCATATACTGTATATATCATAGACATTTCTAAAAGGAAGAATAACTATCAGTTATAAAGTGTCCCCTCACATCGAGTTTTGTAATGTTGTGTGGAAAATAAACTATCACTAATTGGGAACTCCAACAACAGCAAAGCTCGTGTAGCAGATGTCTATTGAATTAAACATTTCGAGCATTCTCTGCGAGATGAGACTTGACGGGGGAAAGAAAATACGTCGGAATGAAATGCTTAGCTGCCTAACTTCCACTAGCATACTTTATACGCTGGAAGATGCCCTGGGAGACACGGGTGTCAACATTATTTGATCTTGCTATCTTAACACAAAAGTGAATAAGCAGATCGTGTCAGACAGTTACGTCCCAGTCTCAGGCAGCTTTGCTTCAGTTTGAGATGGCTAAGGAAGCCTCCAAAGAATGGAAATTATTATCACCAAAATTAGAGAAAATTGTTTCCAATGATGATGTTTCCAAAGTCACCAGGCGAATCGCCCCAAAACTGATTATTTCAATTCAGTCTCCACCCTTTATGATGGCTTTTAACTGTGACCGTACGTTCTACTCTGATCCCTCTGAACTGAAATTTACGTTATCATTAAACCTCAATCTAGTAAAACTTGCCTCATAGAGCCACCATTAGTCAATGTTGTACACCCACAATCTAATAGATAACTCAAATAAAATGAAATATGCATTTCAGTCAACGCTGCAGCTCCATACACGCAGTTAATCCATTACATAAAACCCGTCAAATTGTTGGACCTGCGTTCATTTCGGCAGGGCTAAGAGCACTGGTTCCTCTGTTTTTCGTATGCATGCAATTCTTCACAAGTGACGGAAGCAAAAAACGTAGGCAGCCACATCATGAACTCCACCCTCTCATGCTCACCTGTCCTAGCCATGGAACAAAGGGGCCCATGATAATTCTGCCTAACCTGCTGACACTTTACAGACTTGCATTGTTTAAATGTCATTGCAGTTGCATTTTAATTTCCTCACTTGCAAGGGAACTACTAGTGACTCAATCGTCCTTGGTAAGGTGGCATTGGGATTATTCCCGGCTTTTGCTTCTGAGGGTGTTGGGGGTCTGTGGACAGAACCTCTCCGTGGACTTCAGTTCAGAGCGACACTTGCTTGCATGTATTCATTGCATGATAGGTATTTTTTCTCTCTGTACATTGCGTGTTTGACGGTCTTTTTAAATTGGTTCTTTGCGGGTTTCTTGGTTTTGTGACTGCCTGCTATGAGGCGAATCTCAATGTTGTATAATAAATGTACTTTGAACTTTGAAGGGAACTATTTCTTGGTCCGTGTAGTGTGTCCGAACGTGTGTAGGATTGGATGCATTTTTCAGGCCATAATATATTTCTAATCGTTGTGCTAGGGCTCTGAAATCGTGTTTGTGTCCTTTTTTACAGTGTCCATGCTACTGTACAGCTTCCGAATGTGGACCGTGTTTTGGTACTTTCCATTCTGCTAAACATTGGACTTTGAACAGTACAGCAGAGCAACAGGTCATCCCTCCCAGGCCAACTGTGCCAAAGATGACGATGACATTTTAAACCACACTGTTAACAGCCTGTGGTCTGTAACACTCAATTCCCTGCCTGTTCTTTATGTCTATCTAAATGCCTTTGAAACTTTGCAATTGTTTTCTGCTTCCACCACTTGCTTGGGAGGCCGGTGACTGGTGGTATGCCTCAGGGATCTGTTCTGGGACCCCTACTCTGTGATTTTATAAATGACCTGGATGAGGAAGTGGAGGGATGGGTTAGTAAATTTGCTGATGACTCAAAAGGTTGGAGGTGTTGTGGATAGTGTGGAGGGCTGTCAGAGCTTAGAACGGGACATTGATAGCATGTAAAACTGAACCGAGAAGTGGCAGATGGAGTTCAACCCAGATAAGTGTGAGGTGGTTCATTTTGGTAGGTCAAATATGATGGCAGAATATAGCATCAATGGTAAGCTCTCGGCAGTGTGGAGGATCAGAAGGATCTTGGGGTCCGAGCCCATAGGAACTCAAAGCTGCTGCGCAGGTTAAGAAGGCATTGGCCTTCATCAATTGTCGGATTGAGTTTAAGAGCCGAAAGATAATGTTGCAGCTATGTAGTACCCTGGTCAGACCCCACTTGGAGTACTGGGCTCAGTTCTGGTCGCTTCACTACAGGAAAGACGTGGAAACCATAGAAAGGGTGCAGAGGAGATGTACAAGGATGTTGCCTGGATTGGGGATCATGCCTTATGAGAGTAGGTTGAGTGAACTCCGTCTTTTCTCCTTGGAGCGACGGAGGATGAGAGGTAACCTGATAGAGGTGTATAAGAAGAGAGGCATTGATGGTGTGGATAGTCAGAGGCTTTTCCCAGGGCTGGAATGGCTAGCACGAGAGGACATAGTTGTAAGGAGCTTGGAAGTAGGTACAGAGGAGACGTCAGGGCTGCTTTTTTTCCCCCACACAGAGTGGCGAGTACATGGAATGGGCTGCCGGCAGTGGCAGTGGAGGCCGAAATAATAGGGTCTTTTAAGAGACTCCTGGATGGCTACATGAAGCTTAGAAAAATAGAGGGCTATGGGTAAAACCTAGGTAGTTCTAAGGTTGACATGTTCGCCATTTGGGCCAAAGGTGCTTTTGGTTTTCTGTGTTTCTATCTATATCTGTATGGAAATCTAACACGTAGATCTCCTTCAAATTACATATCACCTGGAGGAAATCTTTTAAAGGGTAAGTTTCACTACATGACAACAACATCTACAATGTCATAGAGAACAAATGACAACCACGAAAGAAGAGAATAACCAATAGACCCAACTGCCAACCACAGGCACCACTCACTCGTGCCAACACTGCACCCGAATATGTGGATCCAGGATCGGTCTCTACATCCACTTGGATGATACTTACTGTGTGGAGTGGAACAACTTCGGAGATAAAAGCTACTGCTGATGTTATTTTGTATTGCTGTCCCGGACGGAATCTGTGGAATATCGATGTAATTGCCTTCTCACAACATCCACCTTTGGATTACAAATCTCTCTTACCATGCTACTGACTTAAAAGAGAGTTATAATTGACTTATTACTACATTCATGCGAGGAAAATATGCGCTGTGTTCAATATTAAATTCATTAGATAAACCCTTTTAGAAACGAAATTGAGTGTATTAGCCACTTATAGTTGACTTATCACCTATATTCGGTCGTGATTAACACCACCATCCCCCCACCCCGGTCTGCAAGAATATTGTCAATATTAAACCAGTCCGCGGTGCAAAAACGGTTGGTGACCCCTGGAAGGGGTAACATATATATCTATAATGGACTCGTCTATTTGGGGCACCATGGTTGGGCAGCAACCTCGTGCATTGATTGTACTGAACTTTCTCACATACCATTATAAGACTGTATCATTTACCACCTAAGCTTGAAGTTTGTGGTTTTATATTCACACACTTATATCTGAACAAACTCTGCTAACCTGTTTGATTTATCTTGTTTTATATTACATAGATAGTAATAAATAGTGCTTTGTTAATAGCAAAACCAGACTCCAGGTGTTTTCCATTTCTGCTGGTTCTTTTAACCCATTACAGGGTACGCAACACAATTAATTAATGACATTTAATTAACAGATGACAGAATTAATGCCAACTTTGAGGATCATACAAAGATAGGTGGAGGGTCAGGCACTGTTGATGAAGCAGAAAGGCTACAGGACTTAGATTAGGCGAATGGACAAGACATGGCAGATGCAAAACAATGTCTGGAAGTGTATGGTCATGCACTTTGGAAGAAACAAAAGCAGATCTAATGCTGCATTAGATTTTGTTCTCCTTTACGTGCATTGAACAGATAATAAACAATCCTGAATCTTGAAAAATGAAGGGATATGTGAAAGACAAGGATTGGATTAATCTTAAAACAACACACACAAAATGCTGGTGGAACACAGACAGGCAGCATCTATAGGAAGTACTGTCGACGTTTCCGGCCGAGACGTCGACAGTTCTTCCTCTTATCGATGCTGCCTGGCCTGCTGTGTTCCACCAGCATTTTGTGTGTGTTGAATTTCCAGCATCTGCTGATATCCTTGTTTGCAGATTAATCTTAAAGTTTTTAAAAAACTGTCAGCACAATGTGGGTTTAAGAGCCTGTACTGTGCTGTAACATTCTGCATTCCTGTCCCTTCCGCTCTTTCGCTCCTTCTGACCCCTTACCCTCTCTGGACTTGCTGGGAAAATAGGCTGAAAAATGACCGATGAATTTAATGCAGAGGTTTGTGTAGAATCAAGGATTTGTGAAATGCAGATCCATAATTCCTTGTAGATACCATCACAGGTAGATAGGGTCTTAGACAGAGACTTCGAAATTAAGGCATTGAGTACATTTGAGATGTTGCGCTGAAGTTGTTGAAGATGTTCTTGAGGCCGAATTTGGAGCATTGTGTGCAGTCCTGGTCACCTAATTACAGTAATGAGATTAAGCTTCAGAGTGCAGATAAAGCTTACTTGATGTTGCCAAGACCTGATTTATAAGGTTGAATAGGTCAGGACTTTATTCCCCAAAACACAGGAGAATGCGGGGAGATCTTACAAAGGTGTACAAAATCAGGGGTATAGACGGTGAAATGTTTGCACTTTCCTCTGAGGAAGGGTGAGTCTAGTAAAACAGAGTGAATGGTAAAATATTGTAAGGGATCCTGAGGGGGAACTTCTTCACTTAGCAGGTTGCGCAAGTGTGGAACGAACTGCCAGTGGAAGTGGTGGATGCAGTTTCAACTTCAACACTTGAGAAGTTTGGACAGGGAGGGGACTGGAGCCATATGGATCTAGATGTAGGTCAATGAGACTAGGCAAGTCATTGTGCAATAGATGGGTCAAAGGACCTGTGATGTCACCATTTTGTGATACCTGCTGCCAATTCTTGTACGAATCTCTCTTGTGCACCGCGACCTTCCTTGTCTCCGCCGCCCACACAACTGGTAGCGCTCTTAAGGCAAAGCTGGTCCACTTTACGCCACAAACCCAGGGCAAAGAAAGCTACATGGGGCAGTTCTTTCATAGAAGTTGGTTCACAGAGCCAGTGGCTGGGAGGAGGCAGTGTAATGCTGCACAGTTACAGGTGTGTGGAGAGGGAGTGATCTCAGCCCCTTTCTGAAACAAGACTGACCTGCCATGCCCTTTCTCTCTGAATGATCACCTGCAACAGCCAAAGCCTCCTGGTGGCCACCTGTTCTAATTCAACCCCAATGGCCTCCCCTACTGCTGCAATGATGCCAGATGCTGGTTGGGGGAGTAACACTTGTATTCTGTCTGGGTAGCCTCCAATCTGAAGGTATGAACATCGATTTCTCAAACTTATAGTAATTTCTCTCCCCTTGTTCCTCTTTTTCCACTCTGGTTCCATGTTCACCCCTTCTCTACTCACCAGGTACATTTCGGGGTTGAGGGTACATGGTTTTCGGGAATCACTGAGGGTTGATAGGTATGCTGCATGCATCATTATTTGAAGCCATATCTGTAAATACTGTCAATAGTAGAATATTGTAATATCATAAAGATATGAGGCAGGAATCACAAAATAAACTTCCACTGATCTGAGCAGATAGGGTCTGGACAATCTAGGACTCCCACTTTCCACTCCTTTCCTGTAAAAGGCAAGACGAAGGCCTGTAGGGAGAGGGGGGCAAGTTTGGACACAGTCCCAAGACACCGCTTGATCTGAAGCACAAACCCTAGAACAGGGCGTTCTGACCTGCGATTGCCCTATCATTCAGTGAAACTCGTGAAGTCATTTAGTTAGTTTACATTTTTATTTTTTTTTTTAAAGATTTTTTCTGGTTATTTAATATAAAGTAAAAGGGTGTCCTTAAATCCACCTTGCAAGTTGTAAACAGAGAGAGGGAGAGAGATAGTGATAGAGACACAAGTTGGATAGAAAGAGAAGGCAATAGAAGGGGGAATGATGAAAGGGGAACCGGCTGAGTGAAGGAAAGGGTGGGGTGAGTGACAGAGAGAATAGGGGCAGCAGAGACAGGGGAGAAGGGGGGGGAAGAGGGGGTGAGATGGGAAAGTGGCAGAGAGAGAGGGCGGGGGTGCGACAAAGTTAAGGGAGTGGAGCAGTAGCAAAGGTGAAGGAAGGCAGAAGGGGTGGAGAGATCGCAGGAGGGGTGGAGAGATCAGAGAAGGGAGAGGAGAGATGAGTGCGGTAAGAAGGGGATGTGGGAGGGGTGGACCATTAGGATCAGAGAAGCAAAGATGGACAGTTGGTTTGGGTGAAGAGGAAGGGGAAAAGGAGGGATGCAAAGGTGTAGTTTAGCAGTTACCATCTGCTCCACCATGCCCCCACTGATTGCTGACAACTTCCCGTCTCCATTCCTCCTGACCCGGAGCAGCTCAGTCTTGCTGGAGGGCGGGAATCAGCCTCCCACTGGCTCAAGGAGGGAGAAAGGGAGGGGACTGAAAGGATCGGGAAGCACGGCTCACTCCGGGCACTGGGGAGGGATTCTGGCAAGCCACGAGGAGGCCCATCCCCAGTCACTGGCTCCGTGCCGGCGCGAAGCGGGCTTATGGAAGCCCTCAGTTCCCCTGTGGATGGAACAGCGGCTGCTGGTGGGTCTGCACAGGCACTGCAGAGAAAGGAGAATGGGTCAGACACAGAACAAAGCTCCCTCTATACAGTCCCATCACACATTCCCAGGGTCAGACACAGAACGAAGCTCCCTCTATACAGTCCCATCGCACATTCCCAGGGTCAGACACAGTGAAGCTCCCTCTATACAGTCCCATCACACATTCCCAGGGTCAGACACAGAGTGAAGCTCCCTCTATACAGTCCCATCACACATTCCCAGGGTCAGACACAGAATGAAGCTCCCTCTATACAGTCCCATCGCACATTCCCAGGGTCAGACACAGAATGAAGCTCCCTCTATACAGTCCCATCGCACATTCCCAGGATCAGACACAGAATGAAGCTCCCTCTATACAGTCCCATCGCACATTCCCAGGGTCAGACACAGGGTGAGGATTCCTCCATACAGTCCCATCACACATTCCCAGGGTCAGACACAGAATGAAGCTCCCTTTATACAGTCCCATCACACATTCCCAGGGTCAGACACAGAATGAAGCTCCCTTTATACAGTCCCATCACACATTCCCAGGGTCAGACACAGAATGAAGCTCCCTCTATACAGTCCCATCGCACATTCCCAGGGTCAGGCACAGGGTGAGGATTCCTCCAAACTGTTCTATCACATGCTTCCAGGGTTGAACCCACAGTGAAGCTCCCTCCACACCATCCTGTCACACACTCCTGAAGTCAGATACAGAAAACCAATACCATCTCATCAAACACTCTTACAGTCAGCCACAGGATAAAGCTCACTCAGCATCATTTCATCACATACTCCATGGGTCAGACACAGGGTGAGACTCCCTGCACTCCCTCTCTCCCTTACCTTGGGGATGCCCGATGTAGGTGTAGTGAGTGGTGGCATTGGCAGACATGGCCGGGACGCCGCTGTGGGGGGCGCCCTGCTGGGTGGGACCCCCATGTCCATGTGTCTGTGGAGCTGGCAGCAGCATCACCTGCGTGTGGTGCGAGGGTCCAGGGTGGTGGTGGGGTCCAGCCATCCCTGACTGCACGTGGGCCTGAGGGGTGGAGGGAGACGAGAGAGGTCAATAGGCTCAAGGAGAGATAGGGGTAGAACGGGGTGGGGGGGGGGGGGGGTTGGTTGGTTGAGAGACCAGGGGAAAGGGTAGTCGGGGAAACAAGGGTGGGGCAAGGAGAAAGGGAGTGAGACTGAGGTAAAGGGGAAAATGAGGGCAGCGAGGTGGGAGGGAATAGGAGTGTAAAAATGGAGGGACTGAGGGGAAGGGGGTCACGCGCCACTGTAACTGAAAGATCCCGTGTTCACACACACAGGCATATAGAACACATTTACTGTACATGCGAGCAGAAATGCACGTGTTTACGTATTGACACATGTTCACCAATGTTACGTACCCGTGGGTATCTTGTACTTGTCACGTGACAGTGGTGTTGAAGCTATACTGGACTTGTGATGGTGGAGTGACGTCACTTTCCCACCAGTAGAGGTCATGTGACAGTGCTGTGTGTTTTTTTTACACAGGGTATAAAAGGAGGACCCTTCCCTGTGAGGAGGGGCAGTTCATGGCTGGATTTGCCATTTTGACTCCATGCTACTGCGTGGTCCAATATTATGACACAATTCCATTGAAAGATGGAGTTTTATTTAATGCCTAAAGTTTAAAAGGTCATTGCCGGCAGTTTCTTTACAATACTGCCAGGTAAAAGTCAGTGGAGAGTGAAGATCCCTGTTCGGGAGTCGAGGAAAGTCGATTTCGACGGTGAAACAGGTTTGACCTTGATCAGGTTTGATTCTCATTCTGAAGGAATTCGTTGGCTGTCCCTGTGCTAACCCCTGCAATAATAGCAGAAAGGGTTGGGTACAGTTTTGTAAAGGAAAGGTCCGTGCCTTTAAGCCGTTTCATTTTCATCTTCGTAAATTCTCCGGGAAAAGTATAGTCCAACTGGGAACCGCAGCAACACGACGTGAAAGAGAATTTAAATTGCCTAAAAAGTCTCTCTTTTAATGGACTGTAAGCATTTTGAACTGTTGCAGTATTACTTTGAAGAACTGTTTTCGCTTTATTCCTTTATGAACTGTTTAAGCTGCTGCACAGCAGCTGATTTCCGGTTGTGATAGTCGTTTGTTTACTTTTGGGGGGTTTGCCTCACTTACATATTTATTGTTGCTGAATCCGTAACATAAATATAATTGAGGCAGGGTCACAGGACCTCTACTGGCGGGAAAGAGACATGACTCCACCATCACAAGACCACGAGCTTAAGTCCAGAAAAGCTTCAACACCACTGTCACGTGACAAGTACAAGAATACCCACGGGTATGTAACAAACAATAAAATGCATGCAGACACAGGGATGTGTGCATTTACACATGCATACAGTACAACTTATTTACTTCACACAAAGATGCGCACACGCGCAGACAGAAAGACAAGTGCCCACCTGTGTGACGTGTGCCATGTTGGTGTACCCGTGCTGCAGCTGCTGGTGGGGGTGGATGGCGTAGACAGCCTGCTGTGGGAAACTCGTCTGTGGGGACTGGGGATTGGGGGCAGGTGTGATGGACGGTGGGGTGGGGGTCAACGCGGCATGGTAAAGGCTCTGCTGGCCTGGCGTATTCGATATGTGAGGGGGCTGGCTGCCCTGGTGCTGCTGGAGAGAGAAAGAGAGAGAGACATTGACTGAGATGTCAGGCACCACTGTAGACTGAGCAGGCAATTCACCCATCTGCAGCCACCTTGCTCCGAAAGCCCACTGTAAACCACAAACCTCGGGCCGATCGGCCTTTCTGCAGCTTCCAATCTCACATTCTTGGCCCATCTATATCCTGCACACAGGATTCTCTAACCCATCTGCAACCTGCTACCCCATGCTCTTTGGCCTATCTGCAGCCTACTACACTGGGGTCCTTCGGTCTGTCTACCGCCTGCAACACAGCGGTCCTTTGGTCTGCTACACTGGGATCCTTTGGCCTGTCTACAGTCTGTCACAATGGGGTCCTTTGGCCTGTCTACGGTCTGCTACACTGGGGTCCTTTGGCCAATCTATGGTCTGCTACACTGGGGTCCTTTGGCCTGTCTACTGCCTGCTACACTGGGATCCTTTGGCCTGTCTACGGTCTGTCAAAATGGCGTCCTTTGGCCTGTCACACTGGGGTCCTTTGGCCTGCCACACTGGGGTCCTTGGGCCTGCCACACTGGGATCCTTTGGCCTGTCTTTTGTCTGCTACACTGGGATCCTTTGGCCTGTCTATTGTCTGCTACACTGGGATCCTTTGGCCTGTCTTTTGTCTGCTACACTGGGATCCTTTGGCCAGTCTTTTGTCTGCTACATTGGGATCCTTTGCCCTGTCTATGGTCTGCTACACTGGGATCCTTTGGCCTGTCTTTTGTCTGCTACACTGGGATCCTTTGGCCTGTCTATGGTCTGCTACACTGGGATCCTTTGGCCTGTCTATGGTCTGCTACACTGGGGACTTTTGGCCTGTCTATGGTCTGCTAAACTGGGGACCTTTGGCCTGACTATGGTCTGCTACACTGGGATCCTTTGGCCTGTCTATGGTCTGCTACACTGGGGACCTTTGGCCTGTCTATGGTCTGTCACACTGGGGTCCTTTGGCCTGTCACACTGGGATCCATTGGCCTGTCTATGGTCTGCTACACTGGGATCCTTTGGCCTGTCTATGGTCTGCTACACTGGGGACCTTTGGCCTGTCTATGGTCTGCTACACTGGGATCCTTTGGCCTGTCTATGGTCTGCTACACTGGGATCCTTTGGCCTGTCTTTTGTCTGCTACACTGGGATCCTTTGGCCTGTCTTTTGTCTGCTACACTGGGATCCTTTGGCCAGTCTTTTGTCTGCTACATTGGGATCCTTTGCCCTGTCTATGGTCTGCTACACTGGGATCCTTTGGCCTGTCTTTTGTCTGCTACACTGGGATCCTTTGGCCTGTCTATGGTCTGCTACACTGGGATCCTTTGGCCTGTCTATGGTCTGCTACACTGGGGACTTTTGGCCTGTCTATGGTCTGCTAAACTGGGGACCTTTGGCCTGACTATGGTCTGCTACACTGGGATCCTTTGGCCTGTCTATGGTCTGCTACACTGGGGACCTTTGGCCTGTCTATGGTCTGTCACACTGGGGTCCTTTGGCCTGTCACACTGGGATCCTTTGGCCTGTCTATGGTCTGCTACACTGGGATCCTTTGGCCTGTCTATGGTCTGCTACACTGGGGACCTTTGGCCTGTCTATGGTCTGCTACACTGGGATCCTTTGGCCTGTCTATGGTCTGCTACACTGGGGTCCTTTGGCCTGCTACACTGGGATCCTTTGGCCTGTCTATGGTCTGCTACACTGGGATCCTTTGGCCTGTCTATGGTCTGCTACACTGGGATCCTTTGGCCTGTCTATGGTCTGCTACACTGGGATCCTTTGGCCTGTCTATGGTCTGCTACACTGGGATCCTTTGGCCTGTCTATGGTCTGCTACACTGGGGACCTTTGGCCTGTCTATGGTCTGCTAAACTGGGGACCTTTGGCCTGTCTATGGTGCTACACTGGGATCCTTTGGCCTGTCTATGGTCTGCTACACTGGGGTCCTTTGGCCTGCTACACTGGGATCCTTTGGCCTGTCTATGGTCTGCTACACTGGGGACCTTTGGCCTGTCTATGGTCTGCTAAACTGGGGACCTTTGGCCTGTCTATGGTCTGCTAAACTGGGGACCTTTGGCCTGTCTATGGTCTGCTACACTGGGATCCTTTGGCCTGTCTATGGTCTGCTACACTGGGGTCCTTTGGCCTGCTACACTGGGATCCTTTGGCCTGTCTATGGTTTGCGACACTGGGATCCTTTGGCCTGTCTATGGTCTGCTACACTGGGGACCTTTGGCCTGTCTATGGTCTGCTACACTGGGATCCTTTGGCCTGTCTATGGTCTGCTACACTGGGATCCTTTGGCCTGTCTATGGTCTGCTACACTGGGGACCTTTGGCCTGTCTATGGTTTGCGACACTGGGATCCTTTGGCCTGTCTATGGTCTGCTACACTGGGGACCTTTGGCCTGTCTATGGTCTGCTACACTGGGATCCTTTGGCCTGTCTATGGTCTGCTACACTGGGGACCTTTGGCCTGTCTATGGTCTGCTACACTGGGATCCTTTGGCCGGTCTTTTGTCTGCTACACTGGGATCCTTTGGCCGGTCTTTTGTCTGCTACACTGGGATCCTTTGGCCTGTCTATGGTCTGCTACACTGGGATCCTTTGGCCTGTCTACGGTCTGTCAAAATGGGGTCCTTGGGCCTGTCACACAGGGGTCCTTTGGCCTGCTACACTGGGGTCCTTTGGCCTGTCACACTGGGGTCCTTTGGCCTGTCACACTGGGGTCCTTTGGCCTGTCACACTGGGGTCCTTTGGCCTGTCACACTGGGGTCCTTTGGCCTGTCACACAGGGGTCCTTTGGCCTGTCACACAGGGGTCCTTTGGCCTGTCACACAGGGGTCCTTTGGCCTGTCACACTGGGATCCATTGGCCTGTCTATGGTCTGCTACACTGGGATCCTTTGGCCTGTCTATGGTCTGCTACACTGGGGACCTTTGGCCTGTCTATGGTCTGCTACACTGGGATCCTTTGGCCTGTCTATGGTCTGCTACACTGGGATCCTTTGGCCTGTCTTTTGTCTGCTACACTGGGATCCTTTGGCCTGTCTTTTGTCTGCTACACTGGGATCCTTTGGCCAGTCTTTTGTCTGCTACATTGGGATCCTTTGCCCTGTCTATGGTCTGCTACACTGGGATCCTTTGGCCTGTCTTTTGTCTGCTACACTGGGATCCTTTGGCCTGTCTATGGTCTGCTACACTGGGATCCTTTGGCCTGTCTATGGTCTGCTACACTGGGGACTTTTGGCCTGTCTATGGTCTGCTAAACTGGGGACCTTTGGCCTGACTATGGTCTGCTACACTGGGATCCTTTGGCCTGTCTATGGTCTGCTACACTGGGGACCTTTGGCCTGTCTATGGTCTGTCACACTGGGGTCCTTTGGCCTGTCACACTGGGATCCTTTGGCCTGTCTATGGTCTGCTACACTGGGATCCTTTGGCCTGTCTATGGTCTGCTACACTGGGGACCTTTGGCCTGTCTATGGTCTGCTACACTGGGATCCTTTGGCCTGTCTATGGTCTGCTACACTGGGGTCCTTTGGCCTGCTACACTGGGATCCTTTGGCCTGTCTATGGTCTGCTACACTGGGATCCTTTGGCCTGTCTATGGTCTGCTACACTGGGATCCTTTGGCCTGTCTTTTGTCTGCTACACTGGGATCCTTTGGCCAGTCTTTTGTCTGCTACATTGGGATCCTTTGCCCTGTCTATGGTCTGCTACACTGGGATCCTTTGGCCTGTCTTTTGTCTGCTACACTGGGATCCTTTGGCCTGTCTATGGTCTGCTACACTGGGATCCTTTGGCCTGTCTATGGTCTGCTACACTGGGGACTTTTGGCCTGTCTATGGTCTGCTAAACTGGGGACCTTTGGCCTGACTATGGTCTGCTACACTGGGATCCTTTGGCCTGTCTATGGTCTGCTACACTGGGGACCTTTGGCCTGTCTATGGTCTGTCACACTGGGGTCCTTTGGCCTGTCACACTGGGATCCTTTGGCCTGTCTATGGTCTGCTACACTGGGATCCTTTGGCCTGTCTATGGTCTGCTACACTGGGGACCTTTGGCCTGTCTATGGTCTGCTACACTGGGATCCTTTGGCCTGTCTATGGTCTGCTACACTGGGGTCCTTTGGCCTGCTACACTGGGATCCTTTGGCCTGTCTATGGTCTGCTACACTGGGATCCTTTGGCCTGTCTATGGTCTGCTACACTGGGATCCTTTGGCCTGTCTATGGTCTGCTACACTGGGATCCTTTGGCCTGTCTATGGTCTGCTACACTGGGATCCTTTGGCCTGTCTATGGTCTGCTACACTGGGGACCTTTGGCCTGTCTATGGTCTGCTAAACTGGGGACCTTTGGCCTGTCTATGGTGCTACACTGGGATCCTTTGGCCTGTCTATGGTCTGCTACACTGGGGTCCTTTGGCCTGCTACACTGGGATCCTTTGGCCTGTCTATGGTCTGCTACACTGGGGACCTTTGGCCTGTCTATGGTCTGCTAAACTGGGGACCTTTGGCCTGTCTATGGTCTGCTAAACTGGGGACCTTTGGCCTGTCTATGGTCTGCTAAACTGGGGACCTTTGGCCTGTCTATGGTCTGCTAAACTGGGGACCTTTGGCCTGTCTATGGTCTGCTACACTGGGATCCTTTGGCCTGTCTATGGTCTGCTACACTGGGGTCCTTTGGCCTGCTACACTGGGATCCTTTGGCCTGTCTATGGTCTGCTAAACTGGGGACCTTTGGCCTGTCTATGGTCTGCTACACTCAGATCCTTTGGCCTGTCTATGGTCTGCTACACTGGGATCCTTTGGCCTGTCTATGGTCTGCTACACTGGGGACCTTTGGCCTGTCTATGGTCTGCGACACTGGGATCCTTTGGCCTGTCTATGGTCTGCTACACTGGGGACCTTTGGCCTGTCTATGGTCTGCTACACTGGGATCCTTTGGCCTGTCTATGGTCTGCTACACTGGGGACCTTTGGCCTGTCTATGGTCTGCTACACTGGGATCCTTTGGCCGGTCTTTTGTCTGCTACACTGGGATCCTTTGGCCGGTCTTTTGTCTGCTACACTGGGATCCTTTGGCCTGTCTATGGTCTGCTACACTGGGATCCTTTGGCCTGTCTACGGTCTGTCAAAATGGGGTCCTTGGGCCTGTCACACAGGGGTCCTTTGGCCTGCTACACTGGGGTCCTTTGGCCTGTCACACTGGGGTCCTTTGGCCTGTCACACTGGGGTCCTTTGGCCTGTCACACTGGGGTCCTTTGGCCTGTCACACTGGGGTCCTTTGGCCTGTCACACAGGGGTCCTTTGGCCTGTCACACAGGGGTCCTTTGGCCTGTCACACTGGGGTCCTTTGGCCTGTCTACTGTCTGTCACACTGGGGTCCTTTTGCCTGTCACACTGGGATCCTTTGGCCTGTCTACGGTCTGTCACACTGGGGTCCTTTGGCCTGTCACACTGTGGTCCTTTGGCCTGTCTTTGGTCTGCTACACTGGGATCCTTTGGCCTGTCTATGGTCTGCTACACTGGGGTCCTTTGGCCTGTCTACCGCCTGTCACACTGGGATCCTTTGGCCTGTCTATGGTCTGCTACACTGGGATCCTTTGGCCTGTCTACGGTCTGTCAAAATGGGGTCCTTTGGCCTAACACTGGGATCCTTTGGCCTGTCTATGGTCTGCTACACTGGGGTCCTTTGGCCTGTCTACGGTCTGTCAAAATGGGGTCCTTTGGCCTGTAACACTGGGGTCCTTTGGCCTGTCTATGGTCTGTCAAAATGGGGTCCTTTGGCCTAACACTGGGATCCTTTGGCCTGTCTATGGTCTGCTACACTGGGGTCCTTTGGCCTGTCTACGGTCTGTCAAAATGGGGTCCTTTGGCCTGTCACACTGGGATCCTTTGGCCTGTCTATGGTCTGCTACACTGGGGTCCTTTGGCCTGTCTACCGCCTGTCACACTGGGATCCTTTGGCCTGTCTATGGTCTGCTACACTGAGATCCTTTGGCCTGTCTACGGTCTGTCAAAATGGGGTCCTTTGGCCTGTCACACTGGGGTCCTTTGGCCTGTCTACTGTCTGTCACACTGGGGTCCTTTTGCCTGTCACACTGGGATCCTTTGGCCTGTCTACGGTCTATCACACTGGGGTCCTTTGGCCTGTCACACTGTGGTCCTTTGGCCTGTCTTTGGTCTGCTACACTGGGATCCTTTGGCCTGTCTATGGTCTGCTACACTGGGGTCCTTTGGCCTGTCTATGGTCTGCTACACTGGGGTCCTTTGGCCTGTCTATGGTCTGTCACACTGGGGTCCTTTGGCCTGTCTACCGACTGCTACACTGGGGTCCTTTGCCTTGTCACACTGGGGTCCTTTGGCCTGTCTATGGTCTACTCCACAGGGATCCTTTGGCCTGTCTACTGCCTGCTACACTGGGATCCTTTGGCCTGTCTACCGCCTGCTACACTGGGATCCTTTAGCCTGTCTATGGTCTGCTACACTGGGATCCTTTGGCCTATCTATGGTCTGCTACACTGGGGACCTTTGGCCTGTCTCCCGGCTGTCACACTGGGATCCTTTGGCCTGTCTCCCGCCTGTCACACTGGGATCCTTTAGCCTGTCTACTGCCTGCTACACTGGGATCCTTTAGCCTGTCTACCGCCTGCTACACTGGGATCCTTTGGCCTGTCTACCGCCTGCTACACTGGGATCCTTTGGCCTGTCTCCCGCCTGTCACACTGGGGTCCTTTGGCCTGTCTACCGCCTGTCACACTGGGATCCTTTGACCTGTTCACCGCCTGCCACACTGGGATCCTTTGGCCTGTCTACCGACTGCTACACTGGGATACTTTGGTCTGTCTATGGTCTGCTACACTGGGGTCCTTTGGCCTGTCTACCGCCTGTCACACTGGGATCCTTAGGCCTGTCTACTCCCTGTCACACTGGGGTCCTTTGACCTGTTCACCGCCAGTCACACTGGGATCCTTTGACCTGTTCACCGCCTGTCACAGTGGGATCCTTTAGCCTGTCTACCGACTGCTACACTGGGATCCTTTGGCCTGTCTATGGTCTGCTACACTGGGATCCTTTGACCTGTTCACCGCCTGTCACACTGGGATCCTTTAGCCTGTCTACCGACTGCTACACTGGGATCCTTTGGCCTCTCTATGGTCTGCTACACTGGGATCCTTTGGCCTGTCTACTGCCTGCTACACTGGGATCCTTTGGCCTGTCTACCGCCTGCTACACTGGGATACTTTGGTCTGTCTATGGTCTGCTACACTGGGGTCCTTTAGCCTGTCTACGGTCTGTCACAATGGGGTCCTTTGGCCTGTCTATGGTCTGCTACACTGGGGTCCTTTAGCCTGTCTACGGTCTGCTACACTGGGGTCCTTTGGCCTGTCTATGGTCTGCTACACTGGGGTCCTTTAGCCTGTCCACGGTCTGTCACAATGGGATCGTTTGGCCTGTCTACGGTCTGTCACAATGGGGTCCTTTGGCCTGTCTACCGCCTGTCACACTGGGATCCTTTGGCCTGTCTATGGTCTGCTACACTGGGGTCCTTTGGCCTGTCTACCGCCTGTTACACTGGGATCCTTTGGCCTGTCTATGGTCTGCTACACTGGGATCCTTTGGCCTGTCTACGGTCTGTCAAAATGGGGTCCTTTGGCCTGTCACACTGTGGTCCTTTGGCCTGTCACACTGGGGTCCTTTGGCCTGTCTACTGTCTGTCACACTGGGGTCCTTTTGCCTGTCACACTGGGATCCTTTGGCCTGTCTACGGTCTATCACACTGGGGTCCTTTGGCCTGTCACACTGTGGTCCTTTGGCCTGTCTTTGGTCTGCTACCCTGGGATCCTTTGGCCTGTCTATGGTCTGCTACACTGGGGTCCTTTGGCCTGTCTACCGCCTGTTACACTGGGATCCTTTGGCCTGTCTATGGTCTGCTACACTGGGATCCTTTGGCCTGTCTACGGTCTGTCACACTGGGGTCCTTTTGCCTGTCACACTGGGATCCTTTGGCCTGTCTACGGTCTATCACACTGGGGTCCTTTGGCCTGTCACACTGGGATCCTTTAGCCTGTCTACTGCCTGCTACACTGGGATCCTTTAGCCTGTCTACCGCCTGCTACACTGGGATCCTTTGGCCTGTCTACCGCCTGCTACACTGGGATCCTTTGGCCTGTCTCCCGCCTGTCACACTGGGGTCCTTTGGCCTGTCTACCGCCTGTCACACTGGGATCCTTTGACCTGTTCACCGCCTGTCACACTGGGATCCTTTGGCCTGTCTACCGACTGCTACACTGGGATACTTTGGTCTGTCTATGGTCTGCTACACTGGGGTCCTTTGGCCTGTCTACCGCCTGTCACACTGGGATCCTTAGGCCTGTCTACTCCCTGTCACACTGGGGTCCTTTGACCTGTTCACCGCCAGTCACACTGGGATCCTTTGACCTGTTCACCGCCTGTCACAGTGGGATCCTTTAGCCTGTCTACCGACTGCTACACTGGGATCCTTTGGCCTGTCTATGGTCTGCTACACTGGGATCCTTTGACCTGTTCACCGCCTGTCACACTGGGATCCTTTAGCCTGTCTACCGACTGCTACACTGGGATCCTTTGGCCTCTCTATGGTCTGCTACACTGGGATCCTTTGGCCTGTCTACTGCCTGCTACACTGGGATCCTTTGGCCTGTCTACCGCCTGCTACACTGGGATACTTTGGTCTGTCTATGGTCTGCTACACTGGGGTCCTTTAGCCTGTCTACGGTCTGTCACAATGGGGTCCTCTGGCCTGTCTATGGTCTGCTACACTGGGGTCCTTTAGCCTGTCTACGGTCTGCTACACTGGGGTCCTTTGGCCTGTCTATGGTCTGCTACACTGGGGTCCTTTAGCCTGTCCACGGTCTGTCACAATGGGATCGTTTGGCCTGTCTACGGTCTGTCACAATGGGGTCCTTTGGCCTGTCTACCGCCTGTCACACTGGGATCCTTTGGCCTGTCTATGGTCTGCTACACTGGGGTCCTTTGGCCTGTCTACCGCCTGTTACACTGGGATCCTTTGGCCTGTCTATGGTCTGCTACACTGGGATCCTTTGGCCTGTCTACGGTCTGTCACACTGGGGTCCTTTTGCCTGTCACACTGGGATCCTTTGGCCTGTCTACGGTCTATCACACTGGGGTCCTTTGGCCTGTCACACTGTGGTCCTTTGGCCTGTCTTTGGTCTGCTACCCTGGGATCCTTTGGCCTGTCTATGGTCTGCTACACTGGGGTCCTTTGGCCTGTCTATGGTCTGCTACACTGGGGTCCTTTGGCCTGTCTATGGTCTGCTACACTGGGGTCCTTTGGCCTGTCTATGGTCTGTCACACTGGGGTCCTTTGGCCTGTCTACCGACTGCTACACTGGGGTCCTTTGCCTTGTCACACTGGGGTCCTTTGGCCTGTCACACTGGGATCCTTTGGCCTGTCTATGGTCTGCTACACTGCGGTCCTTTGGTCTGTCTATGGTCTGCTACACTGGGATCCTTTGGCCTGTCACACTGGGATCCTTTGGCCTGTCTACGGTCTGTTACAATGGGGTCCTTTGGCCTGTCATACTGGGGTCCTTTGGCCTGTCTATGGTCTGCTACACTGGGGTCCTTTGGCCTGTCACACTGGGATCCTTTGGCCTGTCTACGGTCTGTTACAATGGGGTCCTTTGGCCTGTCATACTGGGGTCCTTTGGCCTGTCTATGGTCTGCTACACTGGGGTCCTTTGGCCTGTCACACTGGGATCCTTTGGCCTGTCTACGGTCTGTTACAATGGGGTCCTTTGGCCTGTCATACTGGGGTCCTTTGGCCTGTCTATGGCCTGCTACACTGGGGTCCTTTGGCCTGTCACACTGGGGTCCTTTGGCCTATCTATGGTCTGCTACACTGGGGTCCTTCGGCCTGTCTACCGCCTGTCACACTGGGATCCTTTGGCCTGTCACACTGGGGTGCTTTGGCCTGCTACACTGGGGTCCTTTGGCCTGTCACACTGGGGTCCTTTGGCCTGTCACACTGGGGTCCTATGGCCTGTCTACGGTCTGTCACACTGGGGTCCTTTGGCCTGTCACACTGTGGTCCTTTGGCCTGTCTTTGGTCTGCTACACTGGGATCCTTTGGCCTGTCTATGGTCTGCTACACTGGGGTCCTTTAGCCTGTCTACGGTCTGTCACAATGGGATCGTTTGGCCTGTCTACGGTTTGTCACAATGGGGTCCTTTGGCCTGTCTATGGTCTGCTACAATGGGATCCTTTAGCTTGTCTACGGTCTGTCACAATGGGATCGTTTGGCCTGTCTATGGTCTGTCACAATGGGGTCCTTTGGCCTGTCTATGGTCTGCTACACTGGGGTTCTTTGGCCTGTCACACTGGGATCCTTTGGCCTGTCTACGGTCTGTTACAATGGGGTCCTTTGGCCTGTCACACTGGGGTCCTTTGGCCTGCTACACTGGGGTCCTTCGGCCTGTCTACCGCCTGTCACACTGGGGTGCTTTGGCCTGCTACACTGGGGTCCTTTGGCCTGTCACACTGGGGTCCTATGGCCTGTCTACGGTCTGTCACACTGGGGTCCTTTGGCCTGTCACACTGGGATCCTTTGGCCTGTCTTTGGTCTGCTACACTGGGATCCTTTGGCCTGTCTACCGCCTGTCACACTGGGATCCTTTGGCCTGTCTTTGGCCTGCCACACTGCGGTCCTTTGACCTGTCACACTGGGGTCATTCGGCCTGTTACACTGGGGTTCTTTGGCCTGTCTACCGCCTGCTACACTGGGACTTTGTCCTGACTATGGTCTGCTACACTGGGATCCTTTGGCCTGTCTACCGCCTGTCACACTGGGGTCCTTTGGTCTGTCTACGGTCTGCTACACTGGGGTACTTTGTCCTGACTATGGTCTGCTACACTGGGGTCCTTTGGCCAGTCTACGGTCTGTCACACTGGGATCCTTTGGCCTGTCACACTGGGATCCTTTGGCCTGTCTACGGTCTGCTACATTGGGATCCTTTGGCCTGTCTATGGTCTGCTACACTGGGGACCTTTGGCCTGTCTACCGCCTGCTACACTGGGATCCTTTGGCCTGTCTACCGCCTGCTACACTGGGATCCTTTGGCCTGTCTACCGCCTGCTACACTGGGATCCTTTGGCCTGTCTACCGCCTGCTACACTGGGATCCTTTGGCCTGTCTACCGCCTGCTACACTGGGGACCTTTGGCCTGTCTACCGCCTGCTACACTGGGATCCTTTGGCCTGTCTACCGCCTGCTACACTGGGATCCTTTGGCCTGTCTACCGCCTGCTACACTGGGATCCTTTGGCCTGTCTACCGCCTGCTACACTGGGATCCTTTGGCCTGTCTACCGCCTGCTACACTGGGACTTTGTCCTGACTATGGTCTGCTACACTGGGATCCTTTGGCCTGTCTACCGCCTGTCACACTGTGGTCCTTTGGCCTGTCTTTGGTCTGCTACACTGGGATCCTTTGGCCTGTCTATGGTCTGCTACACTGGGGTCCTTTGGCCTGTCTACGGTCTGTCAAAATGGGGTCCTTTGGCCTGTAACACTGGGGTCCTTTGGCCTGTCTACCGCCTGTCACACTGGGATCCTTTGGCCTGTCTATGGTCTGCTACACTGGGGTCCTTTGGCCTGTCTATCGCCTGTTACACTGGGATCCTTTGGCCTGTCTATGGTCTGCTACACTGGGATCCTTTGGCCTGTCTACGGTCTGTCAAAATGGGGTCCTTTGGCATGTCACACTGGGGTCCTTTGGCCTGTCTACTGTCTGTCACACTGGGGTCCTTTTGCCTGTCACACTGGGATCCTTTGGCCTGTCTACGGTCTATCACACTGGGGTCCTTTGGCCTGTCACACTGTGGTCCTTTGGCCTGTCTTTGGTCTGCTACACTGGGATCCTTTGGCCTGTCTATGGTCTGCTACACTGGGGTCCTTTGGCCTGTCTATGGTCTGTCACACTGGGGTCCTTTGGCCTGTCTATGGTCTGTCACACTGGGGTCCTTTGGCCTGTCTATGGTCTGTCACACTGGGGTCCTTTGGCCTGTCTACCGACTGCTACACTGGGGTCCTTTGCCTTGTCACACTGGGGTCCTTTGGCCTGCTACACTGGGGTCCTTTGGCCTGTCTACCGCCTGTCACACTGGGATCCTTTGGCCTGTCTATGGTCTGCTACACTGGGATCCTTTGGCCTGTCTACGGTCTGTCAAAATGGGGTCCTTGGGCCTGTCACACTGGGGTCCTTTGGCCTGTCACACTGGGGTCCTTTGGCCTGTCACACTGGGGTCCTTTGGCCTGTCTACTGTCTGTCACACTGGGGTCCTTTTGCCTGTCACACTGGGATCCTTTGGCCTGTCTACGGTCTGTCACACTGGGGTCCTTTGGCCTGTCACACTGTGGTCCTTTGGCCTGTCTTTGGTCTGCTACACTGGGATCCTTTGGCCTGTCTATGGTCTGCTACACTGGGGTCCTTTGGCCTGTCTACCGCCTGTCACACTGGGATCCTTTGGCCTGTCTACGGCCAGCTACACTGGGGTCCTTTGGCCTGTCTATCACCTGCTACACTGGGGTCCTTTGGCCTGTAACACTGGGGTCCTTTGGCCTGTCTACCGCCTGTCACACTGGGGTCCTTTGGCCTGTCTATGGTCTGCTACACTGGGATCCTTTGGCCTGTCTACGGTCTGTCAAAATGGGGTCCTTTGATTCCTGTAACACTGGGATCCTTTGGCCTGTCTATGGTCTGCTACACTGGGGTCCTTTGGCCTGTCTACGGTCTGTCAAAATGGGGTCCTTTGGCCTGTAACACTGGGGTCCTTTGGCGTGTCTACCGCCTGTCACACTGGGATCCTTTGGCCTGTCTATGGTCTGCTACACTGGGGTCCTTTGGCCTGTCTACCGCCTGTCACACTGGGATCCTTTGGCCTGTCTATGGTCTGCTACACTGAGATCCTTTGGCCTGTCTACGGTCTGTCAAAATGGGGTCCTTTGGCCTGTCACACTGGGGTCCTTTGGCCTGTCTACTGTCTGTCACACTGGGATCCTTTGGCCTGTCTACGGTCTATCACACTGGGGTCCTTTGGCCTGTCACACTGTGGTCCTTTGGCCTGTCTTTGGTCTGCTACCCTGGGATCCTTTGGCCTGTCTATGGTCTGCTACACTGGGGTCCTTTGGCCTGTCTATGGTCTGCTACACTGGGGTCCTTTGGCCTGTCTATGGTCTGCTACACTGGGGTCCTTTGGCCTGTCTATGGTCTGTCACACTGGGGTCCTTTGGCCTGTCTACCGACTGCTACACTGGGGTCCTTTGCCTTGTCACACTGGGGTCCTTTGGCCTGTCACACTGGGATCCTTTGGCCTGTCTATGGTCTGCTACACTGCGGTCCTTTGGTCTGTCTATGGTCTGCTACACTGGGATCCTTTGGCCTGTCACACTGGGATCCTTTGGCCTGTCTACGGTCTGTTACAATGGGGTCCTTTGGCCTGTCATACTGGGGTCCTTTGGCCTGTCTATGGTCTGCTACACTGGGGTCCTTTGGCCTGTCACACTGGGATCCTTTGGCCTGTCTACGGTCTGTTACAATGGGGTCCTTTGGCCTGTCATACTGGGGTCCTTTGGCCTTTCTATGGTATGCTACACTGGGGTCCTTTGGCCTGTCACACTGGGATCCTTTGGCCTGTCTACGGTCTGTTACAATGGGGTCCTTTGGCCTGTCATACTGGGGTCCTTTGGCCTGTCTATGGCCTGCTACACTGGGGTCCTTTGGCCTGTCACACTGGGGTCCTTTGGCCTGTCTATGGTCTGCTACACTGGGGTCCTTCGGCCTGTCTACCGCCTGTCACACTGGGATCCTTTGGCCTGTCACACTGGGGTGCTTTGGCCTGCTACACTGGGGTCCTTTGGCCTGTCACACTGGGGTCCTTTGGCCTGTCACACTGGGGTCCTATGGCCTGTCTACGGTCTGTCACACTGGGGTCCTTTGGCCTGTCACACTGTGGTCCTTTGGCCTGTCTTTGGTCTGCGACACTGGGATCCTTTGGCCTGTCTATGGTCTGCTACAATGGGATCCTTTAGCTTGTCTACGGTCTGTCACAATGGGATCGTTTGGCCTGTCTACGGTCTGTCACAATGGGGTCCTTTGGCCTGTCTATGGTCTGCTACACTGGGGTTCTTTGGCCTGTCACACTGGGATCCTTTGGCCTGTCTACGGTCTGTTACAATGGGGTCCTTTGGCCTGTCACACTGGGGTCCTTTGGCCTGCTACACTGGGGTCCTTCGGCCTGTCTACCGCCTGTCACACTGGGGTGCTTTGGCCTGCTACACTGGGGTCCTTTGGCCTGTCACACTGGGGTCCTATGGCCTGTCTACGGTCTGTCACACTGGGGTCCTTTGGCCTGTCACACTGGGATCCTTTGGCCTGTCTTTGGTCTGCTACACTGGGATCCTTTGGCCTGTCTACCGCCTGTCACACTGGGATCCTTTGGCCTGTCTTTGGCCTGCCACACTGCGGTCCTTTGACCTGTCACACTGGGGTCATTCGGCCTGTTACACTGGGGTTCTTTGGCCTGTCTACCGCCTGCTACACTGGGACTTTGTCCTGACTATGGTCTGCTACACTGGGATCCTTTGGCCTGTCTACCGCCTGTCACACTGGGGTCCTTTGGTCTGTCTACGGTCTGCTACACTGGGGTACTTTGTCCTGACTATGGTCTGCTACACTGGGGTCCTTTGGCCAGTCTACGGTCTGTCACACTGGGATCCTTTGGCCTGTCACACTGGGATCCTTTGGCCTGTCTTTGGTCTGCTACACTGGGATCCTTTGGCCTGTCTATGGTCTGCTACAATGGGATCCTTTAGCTTGTCTACGGTCTGTCACAATGGGATCGTTTGGCCTGTCTACGGTCTGTCACAATGGGGTCCTTTGGCCTGTCTATGGTCTGCTACACTGAGATCCTTTGGCCTGTCTACAGTCTGTCAAAATGGGGTCCTTTGGCCTGTCACACTGGGGTCCTTTGGCCTGTCTACTGTCTGTCACACTGGGGTCCTTTTGCCTGTCACACTGGGATCCTTTGGCCTGTCTACGGTCTATCACACTGGGGTCCTTTGGCCTGTCACACTGTGGTCCTTTGGCCTGTCTTTGGTCTGCTACCCTGGGATCCTTTGGCCTGTCTATGGTCTGCTACACTGGGGTCCTTTGGCCTGTCTATGGTCTGCTACACTGGGGTCCTTTGGCCTGTCTATGGTCTGCTACACTGGGGTCCTTTGGCCTGTCTATGGTCTGTCACACTGGGGTCCTTTGGCCTGTCTACCGACTGCTACACTGGGGTCCTTTGCCTTGTCACACTGGGGTCCTTTGGCCTGTCACACTGGGATCCTTTGGCCTGTCTATGGTCTGCTACACTGCGGTCCTTTGGTCTGTCTATGGTCTGCTACACTGGGATCCTTTGGCCTGTCACACTGGGATCCTTTGGCCTGTCTACGGTCTGTTACAATGGGGTCCTTTGGCCTGTCATACTGGGGTCCTTTGGCCTGTCTATGGTCTGCTACACTGGGGTCCTTTGGCCTGTCACACTGGGATCCTTTGGCCTGTCTACGGTCTGTTACAATGGGGTCCTTTGGCCTGTCATACTGGGGTCCTTTGGCCTGTCTATGGTCTGCTACACTGGGGTCCTTTGGCCTGTCACACTGGGATCCTTTGGCCTGTCTACGGTCTGTTACAATGGGGTCCTTTGGCCTGTCATACTGGGGTCCTTTGGCCTGTCTATGGCCTGCTACACTGGGGTCCTTTGGCCTGTCACACTGGGGTCCTTTGGCCTATCTATGGTCTGCTACACTGGGGTCCTTCGGCCTGTCTACCGCCTGTCACACTGGGATCCTTTGGCCTGTCACACTGGGGTGCTTTGGCCTGCTACACTGGGGTCCTTTGGCCTGTCACACTGGGGTCCTTTGGCCTGTCACACTGGGGTCCTATGGCCTGTCTACGGTCTGTCACACTGGGGTCCTTTGGCCTGTCACACTGTGGTCCTTTGGCCTGTCTTTGGTCTGCTACACTGGGATCCTTTGGCCTGTCTATGGTCTGCTACACTGGGGTCCTTTAGCCTGTCTACGGTCTGTCACAATGGGATCGTTTGGCCTGTCTACGGTCTGTCACAATGGGGTCCTTTGGCCTGTCTATGGTCTGCTACAATGGGATCCTTTAGCTTGTCTACGGTCTGTCACAATGGGATCGTTTGGCCTGTCTACGGTCTGTCACAATGGGGTCCTTTGGCCTGTCTATGGTCTGCTACACTGGGGTTCTTTGGCCTGTCACACTGGGATCCTTTGGCCTGTCTACGGTCTGTTACAATGGGGTCCTTTGGCCTGTCACACTGGGGTCCTTTGGCCTGCTACACTGGGGTCCTTCGGCCTGTCTACCGCCTGTCACACTGGGGTGCTTTGGCCTGCTACACTGGGGTCCTTTGGCCTGTCACACTGGGGTCCTATGGCCTGTCTACGGTCTGTCACACTGGGGTCCTTTGGCCTGTCACACTGGGATCCTTTGGCCTGTCTTTGGTCTGCTACACTGGGATCCTTTGGCCTGTCTACCGCCTGTCACACTGGGATCCTTTGGCCTGTCTTTGGCCTGCCACACTGCGGTCCTTTGACCTGTCACACTGGGGTCATTCGACCTGTTACACTGGGGTTCTTTGGCCTGTCTACCGCCTGCTACACTGGGACTTTGTCCTGACTATGGTCTGCTACACTGGGATCCTTTGGCCTGTCTACCGCCTGTCACACTGGGGTCCTTTGGTCTGTCTACGGTCTGCTACACTGGGGTACTTTGTCCTGACTATGGTCTGCTACACTGGGGTCCTATGGCCTGTCTACGGTCTGTCACACTGGGGTCCTTTGGCCTGTCACACTGGGATCCTTTGGCCTGTCTTTGGTCTGCTACACTGGGATCCTTTGGCCTGTCTACCGCCTGTCACACTGGGATCCTTTGGCCTGTCTTTGGCCTGCCACACTGCGGTCCTTTGACCTGTCACACTGGGGTCATTCGGCCTGTTACACTGGGGTTCTTTGGCCTGTCTACCGCCTGCTACACTGGGACTTTGTCCTGACTATGGTCTGCTACACTGGGATCCTTTGGCCTGTCTACCGCCTGTCACACTGGGGTCCTTTGGTCTGTCTACGGTCTGCTACACTGGGGTACTTTGTCCTGACTATGGTCTGCTACACTGGGGTCCTTTGGCCAGTCTACGGTCTGTCACACTGGGATCCTTTGGCCTGTCACACTGGGATCCTTTGGCCTGTCTTTGGTCTGCTACACTGGGGTCCTTTAGCCTGTCTACGGTCTGTCACAATGGGATCGTTTGGCCTGTCTACGGTCTGTCACAATGGGGTCCTTTGGCCTGTCTATGGTCTGCTACAATGGGATCCTTTAGCTTGTCTACGGTCTGTCACAATGGGATCGTTTGGCCTGTCTACGGTCTGTCACAATGGGGTCCTTTGGCCTGTCTATGGTCTGCTACACTGGGGTTCTTTGGCCTGTCACACTGGGATCCTTTGGCCTGTCTACGGTCTGTTACAATGGGGTCCTTTGGCCTGTCACACTGGGGTCCTTTGGCCTGCTACACTGGGGTCCTTCGGCCTGTCTACCGCCTGTCACACTGGGGTGCTTTGGCCTGCTACACTGGGGTCCTTTGGCCTGTCACACTGGGGTCCTATGGCCTGTCTACGGTCTGTCACACTGGGGTCCTTTGGCCTGTCACACTGGGATCCTTTGGCCTGTCTTTGGTCTGCTACACTGGGATCCTTTGGCCTGTCTACCGCCTGTCACACTGGGATCCTTTGGCCTGTCTTTGGCCTGCCACACTGCGGTCCTTTGACCTGTCACACTGGGGTCATTCGGCCTGTTACACTGGGGTTCTTTGGCCTGTCTACCGCCTGCTACACTGGGACTTTGTCCTGACTATGGTCTGCTACACTGGGATCCTTTGGCCTGTCTACCGCCTGTCACACTGGGGTCCTTTGGTCTGTCTACGGTCTGCTACACTGGGGTACTTTGTCCTGACTATGGTCTGCTACACTGGGGTCCTTTGGCCAGTCTACGGTCTGTCACACTGGGATCCTTTGGCCTGTCACACTGGGATCCTTTGGCCTGTCTTTGGTCTGCTACACTGGGATCCTTTGGCCTGTCTATGGTCTGCTACAATGGGATCCTTTAGCTTGTCTACGGTCTGTCACAATGGGATCGTTTGGCCTGTCTACGGTCTGTCACAATGGGGTCCTTTGGCCTGTCTATGGTCTGCTACACTGAGATCCTTTGGCCTGTCTACGGTCTGTCAAAATGGGGTCCTTTGGCCTGTCACACTGGGGTCCTTTGGCCTGTCTACTGTCTGTCACACTGGGGTCCTTTTGCCTGTCACACTGGGATCCTTTGGCCTGTCTACGGTCTATCACACTGGGGTCCTTTGGCCTGTCACACTGTGGTCCTTTGGCCTGTCTTTGGTCTGCTACCCTGGGATCCTTTGGCCTGTCTATGGTCTGCTACACTGGGGTCCTTTGGCCTGTCTATGGTCTGCTACACTGGGGTCCTTTGGCCTGTCTATGGTCTGCTACACTGGGGTCCTTTGGCCTGTCTATGGTCTGTCACACTGGGGTCCTTTGGCCTGTCTACCGACTGCTACACTGGGGTCCTTTGCCTTGTCACACTGGGGTCCTTTGGCCTGTCACACTGGGATCCTTTGGCCTGTCTATGGTCTGCTACACTGCGGTCCTTTGGTCTGTCTATGGTCTGCTACACTGGGATCCTTTGGCCTGTCACACTGGGATCCTTTGGCCTGTCTACGGTCTGTTACAATGGGGTCCTTTGGCCTGTCATACTGGGGTCCTTTGGCCTGTCTATGGTCTGCTACACTGGGGTCCTTTGGCCTGTCACACTGGGATCCTTTGGCCTGTCTACGGTCTGTTACAATGGGGTCCTTTGGCCTGTCATACTGGGGTCCTTTGGCCTGTCTATGGTCTGCTACACTGGGGTCCTTTGGCCTGTCACACTGGGATCCTTTGGCCTGTCTACGGTCTGTTACAATGGGGTCCTTTGGCCTGTCATACTGGGGTCCTTTGGCCTGTCTATGGCCTGCTACACTGGGGTCCTTTGGCCTGTCACACTGGGGTCCTTTGGCCTGTCTATGGTCTGCTACACTGGGGTCCTTCGGCCTGTCTACCGCCTGTCACACTGGGATCCTTTGGCCTGTCACACTGGGGTGCTTTGGCCTGCTACACTGGGGTCCTTTGGCCTGTCACACTGGGGTCCTTTGGCCTGTCACACTGGGGTCCTATGGCCTGTCTACGGTCTGTCACACTGGGGTCCTTTGGCCTGTCACACTGTGGTCCTTTGGCCTGTCTTTGGTCTGCTACACTGGGATCCTTTGGCCTGTCTATGGTCTGCTACACTGGGGTCCTTTAGCCTGTCTACGGTCTGTCACAATGGGATCGTTTGGCCTGTCTACGGTCTGTCACAATGGGGTCCTTTGGCCTGTCTATGGTCTGCTACAATGGGATCCTTTAGCTTGTCTACGGTCTGTCACAATGGGATCGTTTGGCCTGTCTACGGTCTGTCACAATGGGGTCCTTTGGCCTGTCTATGGTCTGCTACACTGGGGTTCTTTGGCCTGTCACACTGGGATCCTTTGGCCTGTCTACGGTCTGTTACAATGGGGTCCTTTGGCCTGTCACACTGGGGTCCTTTGGCCTGCTACACTGGGGTCCTTCGGCCTGTCTACCGCCTGTCACACTGGGGTGCTTTGGCCTGCTACACTGGGGTCCTTTGGCCTGTCACACTGGGGTCCTATGGCCTGTCTACGGTCTGTCACACTGGGGTCCTTTGGCCTGTCACACTGGGATCCTTTGGCCTGTCTTTGGTCTGCTACACTGGGATCCTTTGGCCTGTCTACCGCCTGTCACACTGGGATCCTTTGGCCTGTCTTTGGCCTGCCACACTGCGGTCCTTTGACCTGTCACACTGGGGTCATTCGACCTGTTACACTGGGGTTCTTTGGCCTGTCTACCGCCTGCTACACTGGGACTTTGTCCTGACTATGGTCTGCTACACTGGGATCCTTTGGCCTGTCTACCGCCTGTCACACTGGGGTCCTTTGGTCTGTCTACGGTCTGCTACACTGGGGTACTTTGTCCTGACTATGGTCTGCTACACTGGGGTCCTTTGGCCAGTCTACGGTCTGTCACACTGGGATCCTTTGGCCTGTCACACTGGGATCCTTTGGCCTGTCTACGGTCTGCTACATTGGGATCCTTTGGCCTGTCTATGGTCTGCTACACTGGGGACCTTTGGCCTGTCTACCGCCTGCTACACTGGGATCCTTTGGCCTGTCTACCGCCTGCTACACTGGGATCCTTTGGCCTGTCTACCGCCTGCTACACTGGGATCCTTTGGCCTGTCTACCGCCTGCTACACTGGGGACCTTTGGCCTGTCTACCGCCTGCTACACTGGGATCCTTTGGCCTGTCTACCGCCTGCTACACTGGGATCCTTTGGCCTGTCTACCGCCTGCTACACTGGGATCCTTTGGCCTGTCTACCGCCTGCTACACTGGGATCCTTTGGCCTGTCTATGGTCTGCTACACTGGGGACCTTTGGCCTGTCTACCGCCTGCTACACTGGGATCCTTTGGCCTGTCTACCGCCTGCTACACTGGGGTCCTTTGGCCTGTCTACCGCCTGTCACACTGGGATCCTTTGGCCTGTCTATGGTCTGCTACACTGGGGACCTTTGGCCTGTCTATGGTCTGTCACACTGGGGTCCTTTGGCCTGTCACACTGGGATCCTTTGGCCTGTCACACTGGGATCCTTTGGCCTGTCACACTGGGATCCTTTGGCCTGTCTACGGTCTGCTACATTGGGATCCTTTGGCCTGTCTATGGTCTGCTACACTGGGGACCTTTGGCCTGTCTACCGCCTGCTACACTGGGATCCTTTGGCCTGTCTACCGCCTGCTACACTGGGATCCTTTGGCCTGTCTACCGCCTGCTACACTGGGGACCTTTGGCCTGTCTACCGCCTGCTACACTGGGATCCTTTGGCCTGTCTACCGCCTGCTACACTGGGATCCTTTGGCCTGTCTACCGCCTGCTACACTGGGATCCTTTGGCCTGTCTACCGCCTGCTACACTGGGATCCTTTGGCCTGTCTACCGCCTGCTACACTGGGGTCCTTTGGCCTGTCTACCGCCTGCTACACTGGGATCCTTTGGCCTGTCTATGGTCTGCTACACTGGGGACCTTTGGCCTGTCTACCGCCTGCTACACTGGGATCCTTTGGCCTGTCTACCGCCTGCTACACTGGGGTCCTTTGGCCTGTCTACCGCCTGCTACACTGGGATCCTTTGGCCTGTCTACCGCCTGCTACACTGGGGTCCTTTGCTAAATAGAGATCCTTTAGCCCATCTGCGGTCTGCTACATTGGAGCCCTATGGACCTTCAACATCTGCTACAGTAGGGCCCTTTGCCCATCTACAGGCTGCTGAACCAGACCCTTAGGCTCATCTTCAGTCCCTCTGCCAGAACTGTGGTGATCAGGCTGAGGCCACTGCAGACAGGCAGGAGGCTACAACCCAGCTGCTCTGTCAGTCAGACAGAACGGGTGGTCAAGAATCAATGGGTTGACCCCTCATTTTCACCGACGGCTCAGCCTGTGTTTTGTTACACCGGGGGTAGGAAGGCAGGGGAAAGGATAGGTCTGAGAGCAATGGTAGGAGGGAAAACGGGAGAGCAGTGGGGAGGGAGGGAGAGGATAAACTGAGGCAGGGAGGGAGAGGGGAAGTGATGGGGAGGGAGGGGCAGGAGGATGTCAGAGCGATGGGACAGTATGCAGGGGAGGGGATGGGGGAGTGGGAACCAGTACCTGCACAGGGCTGGGGGCAGCATGCTGTCCTTGGGCCTGGTTGCCGGTGGGGGTGGTTGCTGGCTGAGGGTGTGTGCTGTGGTGGTGAAGCGGTGTGGCGTGGGGGTACGCCTGAGGCACCTGCGCCGACACTGTATAAGAAAAAAGCAGCAGGTGAATTTGGTCCACCTCTCTAACCTCACCTGTCCCAACTACCAACAAAAGAAGCTCCGTTCTCTCTGCCAACACCTCCCTCCTCCCTTCCCTTCTTCCCCCACCCATTTCCCTCCCCCTCCCCACCCTCCATCCCTTCTCTCCCCTCTCATCTCTCCCTCAACCTGCATCCCCTCCCTTCCCACCTTTCTCCCCCAAATCTCCCTGCCCTCTCCCCCCACACCCACCTCCCCGCTCTCTTCCTCATCTCTCTTCCCCTCACTATCCTCCTTCCCGCTCTTCCCATCTCTCACTCCCAACCCTGTCCCTACCCTTCTCTCCCATCCCTTAGTGGAGGAGAGATGACACTCACCGTACATCGCTTGGGGAGGAGCCTGCTCAGTAGAGGGGTACTGGGGGCCGGAACTGGACACAATTGCCTGTGGGTGAGGAGCGGATCCAATCATCCTTGTGTTGCTCTGAATCATGGAGGCATAGACCGGCTGTTGGGGAAGGAAGGAGGGAGTTGTGAGTGTCACACATGTTCAGGTGAGAGACAGAGAGATAGAAATAGAGAAAGAGTGGTGGTGTGGGAGGAAAGAGAGAAGAGGGAAAGAAGGAAGGGGAGGGAGAAGGGAGGGAAATGTGGGGGAGAGGGGAATGTGAGGGGGAGGGGGACGGAGGGAAAGTAGGAGAGCAGAAGACAGTGCAACAGGGCAATATTGAGAGAAGGCTAGAGTTAGGGAGGGAGAGGGTGAAGGACAGGGTGGTGAGCAAGTGAGGGTGTGAGAGGAAGCGATGGGGAAGGAAGGGAAAAAAGTGGGGAAGGACAGACAGAGACAGAGATAGATGGACTCCCAACCTGTGAGTGGTACTGTGCCATGGCCTGCATCATGGTCGGCTGTCCAGTGAACTGCTGGGGCCCATAGGGCAAGTAAGGGGGCGAGTAGGGCCCTGCCACCAGTGGAGGCCCAGCAGCAGAGGCAGCTTGCATGATAGGTGGTGCAGATGGAGGGTGGTGCTGCTCAGAGCGCTGAGGGGGCACAGAACCTGTGGAGACAGATCAGCAAGACAGACCATTAACAGCAAGCGGATGGGGTATACTGACAGAGCCTGACCCTCCCAATCCAAACGAACCACATCCTGTCCTCCTTGTCACCGACTTTTGCCCCTATAACTAGATGAAAAAGTACTCTCAATATTGTCTAACAGGAGGGAATGCCAAATAGTGTTTCTGGAATATTGTAACAAGAGGGGAACCGATCAGGACTTTTGATGAAACCTCATGGTAGTGGAACTCCAAGTGGGATCCAACACAACAGTATCTGCCAAAAGGTTTCCCAGTGTGGTGTAACAAGAAAGGAAACTCTGAACAGTGCTCCCAGTGCTGTCTAAGGGCAGGGAACTCTGAGCAGGCTTCCAGTGTGGTCTAACAGGATGACAACCCTTAAAAGAACTCCCCAGTGTGCAAAGAGAGTTCAATATAATTCTTCCTTGGTATATACTAAAATAAAATGGAGACAAAGTGGCATTAACTTAAAAGTGGAACTGCTTTGAGAAAGTATAAGAGAGCCAGAAACATTTCAAGAAAGTTAACAGAATAAAGTCTACAGTCATAATGGTGGATAATGGCAAAAAACAAGTTAACCTGGGGAAGGTAATCATGCTGCAGGTGCAGTGTTCCAATGCATGGTAATGTATGAGGTTTTCAAGGGTATAAAAAGGGGGTAGAGTTTTCTCTCAGGTTAGGTCACTACCAGGACTAGTGAGTTGAAGACGACAAGTTTGATGAAAGGGTAAGAGTATGTTGACAGGGCGAGAGTACGCTGAGAGTGAAAAAGAAAAGACTACATGTAAGTTTCTCGGCATTCTGCAGGTCATCTCGTTTGGTAGATAACAAGTCTTGGTTTGCTTTCTGTACTGCTACTTCATTATCCATTTATTTTCCTTTTTAATATTGCATCTTTTATATGACTAGTAAAGTGAAATCTTCGGGTTTAAATGAGTAAAATGTCTTTGTTTGAGAATACGTACCGAAATGCCAAATGCTGAATCAGGAAAGAACACACTAAGAATTTCAAATGATTCTGGTTCCAACCTTCTAACAAGAGGGACATCGTGAATTGGAGCACACAGTGAAGTATAAAGGGAAGGATACTCTGAACAGGGCTCCTGCTATGGTGTAACGCAGTGGACAGCATGTGGATTTGAAGCCTTACCTTTAGTGGTTCGGAATGGTTTACTCTGGCTGACCTGAACTGGGGGAATGGTGTACTGATAGACCTGGGGTCCCTGAGAGAGAGATGGAGAGAGGTTAGCGTTCTCCAGGAGTGCAGGAAAGCAAATCACAGAAAAACAGCATTTGTGCAAGTGGGGGGGAGGGGGGGGGTTGCGGGAGGGCGGGGTTACTCGTGCGAGTGAACAGCATTGGAGTTGGAATTACTGTGGCTTATTTGGATGTGGAGGGGTGCGCGTGTGAGATTGGAAGAAGCGTTAGGATGGAACAAGAGAGAGGGGACAGATAGTCCATACTACACCTACCTGGACGGTGGGGTTCATGTGGATACCATGCACGTAAGAGATGTACTGAGCATTGTAGATAGCATTCTGGCCTGGCGTCACCACAATGGAAGGGCTGGGCTGAGTCTGAGGGCGCGGGGGCGTTGGGGTACTGGCTGGCTTGGTCTGCAACCACAGAAAGAACAGAATTTACCCACAGCAGCTGCTCCTTTCCGCTCCAACCGGTCAAGACTTCCCACCACCAATGTCATAGCATCCTCTCACAAATCAAAGCAACCTTACCCCATCCCACTTCATCCTGGTTTTCTTTACAAGTGGTCTCCACGAACCTCTATCGCAGCTTGTCCCTAATAAGAAATTGTGCAAGACAGGGACTCACCACGGGTATGTGTGTCTTGGTGGGATTGAATTCCTTTGCGTTGGGGTTCAAGGTTGACTTCTTCACTTGCCTGGGTGGGAGACAAAGTAGTAGGATGTGTCAAGGAGCAGTGGGATGGTGGTACAAAGGTAGAAAGCACACAGTAAATGATGGGACTGGTTGGAATCTGGGACACACTGCCTGAGAGGCTGATGGGAGGGAGAAATTCTCAAAACATACCAGTTAAACATTACGGCAAATGGAAGGAGAATCTAAGCGAGAGAAAATGAAATGGTAGAACACCAAAGAACAGTGGGGTGGCAGTACCTGGGGAGGGAAATGGAGAGTCAACATTTCAGCTCAAGACCTTTCACGGAGACTTCTCTGTTGCTCTGGATTCCGTAGTAGGTGCAATCTTGTGTGTCTCCTGTTACTGTGCTGCCTGACTCAATGGAGTCTAATGGGATAGGAACCCTGAAAGGGGCTCCCAGTACAGTCTAATGGGCTCCAAGGTGCCACAGTAGTGCAGTGGTTAGCACAACACTATTACAGCTCGAGGCATCAGTGTTTGGAGTTCAACTCCAACATCATCTGTAAGGAGCCGATACATCCTGCCCTCCCCATGGGATGTGTGTATTTTCCCTGGGTGATCTAGTTTCCTCCCAATAGTCCAAAGATATACTGGCTGGTAGGTTAATTGGTCATTGTAAATTGTTCTGTGATTAGGCTGGATGGCTTGAAAGACTGTTAGAACCTATTCTGTGCTGTATCCCAATAAATAAATAAAGGAGCAGGAAACCCTGACTGGGGCTGCTTGTGGTCCTTAACGGAGTCCTTGTTGTGGTCTATCAGAACAGAACACCACACTGTGCCCTTGCCCAGCCCAGGCCTCCTCAAGGTACTCACTCCGACATGCCCTCCTTCTCCTCCTCGCCTCCGTCGCTCTTGCCCTGGGGACTTGGTGGGGCTGGCATTGCCCCCTCCGTTGTCTCCCCAGGCTTCCTGTCGTCTCGCCTCTCCCCGGCCTCGGGGGCCGGTGGGGGGCCGGCAGCAAGAGTGGGAGGAATTGGTCCCTCCCCCGTCAGCTCAGTGGAAGCTGGCAGATTGCCTGTGGGCTCACGAGAGGGGCAACAGCCTTCTTCCACCCCCTCGCCAGGCTTCTCCACCACCTCCTTCAGCCTGGAGGGGGCACTTCCCAGCTCCTGGAGCTGTTGGGGGAGGGGAGAACAGGGTGGGGGAAGGAAAGGGGAGGGAGTGGTATGCCAAGTGGAGAGGAGTGGTTGGGGAGAGAAGCAGGAAGATGCAGGGATTAGAACAGACACACCCACACACCTCCTTTAATGTCTGTTACAAATATCCCCCAACACTACTCCCCCACTCCCCTCAACGTCATCCCACCTTGACTGACTGCCCCATCCACTAAAAGGGGCCCTCTGGCTTGACAGCTCATGTTTGTGCTAGACGAATACGCCAGGTTGTCTGGTTGTTACAACTCTCCCCATGGACACTGTTCCTCCAGCTGCTTTACTTTCCGGTGTTCATTTGAGCTCGTCCCACTGCCACATCACATTTGGTCCAAAACCTCTCACCTGTCCAAGTGACTTTTAAATGCTGTTAATGTATCTGCCTTGATCACTTCCTCCACTGGCCTGTTCCATATACAGACCACCCGCTGTGTGAAAACGCTGCTCTGTGGGTCCTTATTAAATCTCTCACCTTAAACCTGTGTCCTGTGGTTTTTGATTCCACCAACCCTGGGAGGAAAGACTGTGCATACTCACCCTATCTGTGCCTCTTGTGGTTTTATACATCTCTGTAAGGTCACCCCTCAGTCTCCTACACTCTAAGGAATAAAGTCCAATCCTGCTGAACCTCTTTCTTAACTCAGTACCTCGAGTCCAAGCAACATCCTCGTAAAGCTCCTCTGCATTCTTTACAGTTTCACAGCATTTTGCCTGTATCAGTAACCAAAAGTGAACACAATACTCCAAGTGCAGCCTCACGAACATGTTCAATTTCAGGTCATCTTAATGTAGGAAAGATGCTATGAGGCTGAAAAGAGTGCAGACATTTACGAAATCACAATAGATTCAACAATACTGGAAATCCTGAGCAGCACATAACAAAAGCTGAAGGAACTCAGTAAGGCAGGTAGCATCTATGGAAAGAAATAATTAAACAGTTGACATTTCTGGCTGAAATCCTTCATCAGGACTGGAAAGGAAGGGGGCAAAAGCCAGATTAAGGTGGTAATGGAGGAGAAGTACAAGCTGGCAGGTGATACTGTGCCCTTAGAAACATCTTGCACCGACTGCAAAAAATATGCAGCTTGTTCAACCTCTCTCCTAAGTTATTCACCTACATTTAAACATCGTTAACATATCCACCCATACCACTCTTGCTGGTAGCTCATTCTGTAGACCTATCACCTTCCGGGTGAAAAAGATGTCCCTCTGTTCCCCTTTAAATCATTCCCCTCCCTTTAAACTTCTGCTATCTAGTTTTGAAAACAGACTGCGGTCACCACACTGTCAACATCCTCGTGATCTTGTTATTCCCTAATTATGGGAGTTGGGATGTCTTGTTACCGCTACACAAAATGATGAAGAGGCCACACTCGAAGAACACTGTTCTGTTCGTACAACTATAGGAGGGTGTAATTAAGCTGGAGTGGCTTTAGAAAAGATTCAAGGGAAATTACAGGCTGAGGGCTCCAGTTAAATGCCCACGTTCAGACTGTTTTCCCTGAAGCACAGGAGGCTGAGGGATGACCTGACAAAGGTTTATAAGAACATGAAGGGCACAGGTATGATGCGTGGCTATGGTCACAGGCCTTCTCTCCCAGAGATGCAGAATCAAGAACCAAAGGGCATTGGTTCCTTGAAAGGCAAATGACTTAAAGGGGCAAGGTTTCCTCCTGGAAGTTGGTCTGTATATGGAAAAAGCATCCAGAGGAAGTGGTAGAGGCAGATATAATCACAATATCCGAAACACAAGAGATTCTTCAGATGCTGGAAATCTTGAGCAAAACACACAAAATGCTGAAGGAACCCCTTCTTATTCTGGATTCTACAACCTTTCTTTCCGATCTTGATGAAGAAACTCACCCGAAATGTAGATCCCATCCAGATGCTGCCTGACCTGCTGAGTTCCTCCACCATCGTGTGTATGCTGCTCAAGATTTCCAGCAAATGCATAACCATTTTTTTTATGATAATAACCTGATTCTGATTCTCTTCCAGTCAGACCACTCTATACACCTCTGCATTGAGATAGTGCAAGCTAAAATAACAGAATGCAGGATAAGAACCTGCACTCTTTCTTTCTTCCTTCCCTTTTTCCATTCCCCTTTCTGGTTCCCCTCTGACCCCTTTTCTCCTCATCTGCCCACCACCACCACGTCACACCCCAAATGGATTCCTCTCCTTCCCTTTCTTCCATGGTCCACTGTCCTCTCCTATCAAATTCCTACTTCTTCAGCCCTTTAACTCTACCACAAATCACCTCCTAGTTTCTTACTTCACTCCCTCTCCCCTACTCACCAGCCTCCCCTATTTCCTCCACCTCACCAGGTCTCACCCATCAGCTTGCAGCTTGTGCACATCCCCCTCCCCCACCACCATATTCTGGCTTCTGCCTCCTTCCTTTCCAGTTCCAATGAAGGGCTTTGTTCTGAAAAGTCATCAGTTTATTCCCCTCTATAGATGAGAGACCTGGTCTCCTCAGTTCCTCCAACATTTTGTGTATTGCACACATTATTTAAAAGACTCTAAAAAGGTACACAGATAGGAAAGGTTTACAGGGATACAGGCCTAACATTGAAAATCCAAGAAAGAGTGGACTTGGGAGAGGTTTTCAACAGCGTGAGATTCTATAGGACCAGAGGTTCCCAACCTGGAGTCCACGGACCCCTTGCTTAACAGTATTGGTCCACGGCATAAAAAAGGATGGAAACCTTTGCTTTAGACAGAGATAAGGAGGGTGATGAATCTGTGGAATTTATTGCTATAGAAGGTTGTGGAAATGGAGGCAAAGTCATTTGGTATACTTTACTATCTCCATGGGCCAAATGACCAATTTTGCCCTTCTATCTTAAGATGTTATTTGAGGTGAGATTGGGTGGCCTCTGGAAGACCCTGGTTGTCAGACAAAAGGTGCTTGACGAAGCTGGTCCTCAATTCTGCTCCTGTGCGTCATGGTTTTAATAGTACTACCCACCGCACCACTCAGCACATCTTCAGGTTGTTTGGTCTGGGGAAACCTGTAAGTCAATTGATTGGGATCTTCCCATCAACCCAATACCATCAATAGGGGTTTACGCTCTTCTCTACACCCCACCCTCTCCCACTCCCTCCCAGAGTTGTTTTTCATCTGCGTGGCACCCAGAGCCAATAAACGTAGAACAGTGCAGTACAGGATTAGGCCTTTCGACCCACTGTGCCTTTGCTGAATATGATAGCAATCTAACTATCTCATCCACCAGGACAAGGTCTGTATCCCTCCATTCCCTGCACATTAACAGCCTCTTAAACATGTCTATTGTATCCTCTCCCACCACCACGCTAGGCAGCACATACCAGGCACTCACCACTCTCTAGGTAAAAAATATGCCCTGCACATGCCCTTTGAACTTATTCCTTCTCACCTTAAATATTAAACATTTCCACTTTGGGGGAAGAAATACCGGCTGTCTATCTATGCCTCTCATAATCTTATAAATCTCTATCAGGATTCCCCTCAGCCTCAGCTACTCCAGAGAAAACCACCCAAGTCTGTCCAACCTCTCCTTACAGCTCATACCCTCTGAGCCAGACATCCTGGTGAACAACTTCTGGACTCTCTCCAAAGCCCCTGCATCCTTCCTGTAACAGGGCATCCAGAACTGCACACAATATTCCAAGTGCAGTCCAATCAAAGTTTAATACAGCTGTAATGTAACTTCACCTGACTTTTCTACTCAACACTCCCACCAATGAATGCAAGCAAGCCAAAAGCCTTCTTTACCATCTTATCTACTTCTGCAGCCACTTGAAGACATCTGTGGACTTGCACCCCAAGATCATTCTGTTTGCCGACATTTTTAAGGGTCCTGTCATGAACCATGCCCTGTTCTACCCTATTATATTTGACCTCACAAATGCAAAATCTCACACTTCCGCAGATTAAACCATCTGCCATTTCTCTTACCCGGAAGTCTTCTCCAAACTTCTTCAGCTCCTCAATCTGATTCCGTTTCTGGTCTGACATAGAAGGGACAATACCTGTGGAGTAGGGGAGGAGGGGAGGGCAACAGAAACAAGACAAGATGACAGCAGGTTAAGAATTGAGAGCTTCCACCTCATATCCCCTCCAGAGGTGCTCTCTCCTATTCACCCCACCCTCCCTCCCTCCTCACCCACCATACATCCCTGGCATAGCAGCCTACCTTTGACCGCCACTTTGCCCATCTCCTGGGCATTACTGGAGGGGATCTCCACTGGCCGGGGCAGATCCTTCCCAGAGACAGTCCCGAGATCTTTCACTGGAAACGAGGGTGCAACAGAGACAAAACACCACTGTCACTGTTTCTCAAAGGCCAGCACCCATTAAACACCCAAAGAACAGTACTCCGAAGCACGGGTGTCGCAAGGAGAAATATGGTTGGGGTTGGAAGACCTTTCAGCTCATCATGTCTGCATCCCACCTCCTTCCATTCCCTGCACATTCATGTGTCTAACAGTCTCTTACACACCTTCATTATATTTGCCTCCACCACCAGCCCTGGGTGGCATATTTCAGGCACTCCACTCTCTATATAAAAAAAGCTTGACCCTCATATCTTCTTTGAACTTTGAATGCATGCCGACTAGAATTGGACATTTCCACACTGGAGCAAATGGTTCTGTCTCCTCTACCTCCGCCTTTCATGATCTTATAAACCACTATCAGGTTTCTCCTCAGCCTCTGCTGCTACAAAATAAAACAAACCAACTTGTTCCGACCTCTCTTTATAACTCATGCCCTCTAATCCTGGAAGCATTTATCTTCGGTATCCTTCAAAGCCCCACACCCTTCCTGTAATGGGGTGACTAGAACTGACTAACTAAAGCCAGAGTACCAAACTAATGCCTTTTTCATCATCCTGTCAGTGACGCCATATGCAGGTAACCATGAACCTCCACCACTACAACAGGCCATGGGGCACTGCCATCCATCACGTAGGTGACATTGACCTTCTGGTTTGATCAGCCAAGGGAAGAGTGGGGAAGATGCAGCGACACAAGGCTGCACACTGGGGTAGAGAATAGATCTGCTGCTTCTGATGTTTCCCCAGTCCTGAAGTGCCTGTTCCCTTTGCCCTGCAAATAGCTTCTTAAACACTTCCATCATATCTACCTCTCCCTCCACCGCTGGCAGCACATCCCAGGCACCCACCACTCTCTCTGTGAAAAAA
The DNA here is from genome assembly GCF_030144855.1 of Hypanus sabinus. Taxonomy (NCBI): domain Eukaryota; kingdom Metazoa; phylum Chordata; class Chondrichthyes; order Myliobatiformes; family Dasyatidae; genus Hypanus; species Hypanus sabinus. Next base: position 2,486,189 of record NC_082734.1, on the reverse strand, counting down.
ATCTTAAAATCTGAACACTTTCTTTAAACTTACTCCTTCACACATATATACCCATTGTCACCCTAGAAAAGATTCTGCCTGTCTTCCTTATCCGTTTCTCAAAGCTTTATACAATTCTGCTGTGTGTTTCCACCATCTTGTGGCTTAGTTCAATTTTTAAAAACCACACTCACTATATCATAGTTCAGGTTCTCCACAGCTCAAGTGATTTACAGACTGGGATATGATTTTATATATAGAGTAATTGGGTTACAGCCTGGGATCTAATCCCTAAGTTTGGGAGTTTTATACTTAAGAGTAACAGATCCCTGGGAGTGGGTTAAGGGTTGGGATTTCATCAACAAGTTAAATTGAGTTTGTATACAGAATGTCTTTGGGAGTGGATCATAGGCTGAATCAAGTCCAGGGGTATGGGAAAGGGTTTACATAACCTTGGGTTACAGACTAGGATCTAAGCCAATGATTCATGAGGGGTGTTTATATAGAATAGTAGAATAATACTTCCCTAGTATTGGATCTATTAGCATCCACCTGGGATCTAGAGGTTCAGGAGGTTTATATATAGAATAACAGATCTCCAGGAGTGGTTTAAAGGCTGGGGTCTAATTCAGGGGCTCTGGCAGTTTATGTATAGAACACCAGATGTACTTAATCGTGAGGGGCGTAGTGAGGATGAATGTACACAAGTATAGGAAAGGTTTAGAGAGACATGGACCAAAAGGGAATTGGCTCAGATGGGGACTTGGGTCGGTATGGACTTGTTGGGTCAAAGGGCCTGAATCAGTGTTGTACTGCTCTGTGAGTACATGACCCTAGTATGCACACTCCACACACCACTCCAAAACACACAGTGGAATGGACTGCTTACCGTCTGTGGTGAAGGATGGAGCTGGGGTGGCTGGCTTGGGAGACGACGAGCCGGGAGATGGCGAGCCAGAAGTGTCAGTGCCGACGGAAGGGGGAGGCGGGGCCCTCCTGGCTTCTGGTGGGGAGGTTGGAGCAGGTACTGGGCCTGGGAGCTCCTGGGCAGAGAGTGCAGGTAAACCCACACTGGACTTCGGGGAGCGGGGGTGGTAAGGCCGGTTTATACCTGCGAGAGAAAGAGAAGTAGGGAGAGGGGGAGAGATGCGGGTGGGGAGAGACAGAGGAGAGGGGGGTAGAGGGGAAATGATTGACATAAAAAACTCCAACACAGATCCCTGCGGAACACACTAGTTGATGGCAGCCAATCCAAAAAGGCTCCCTTTATTTCCACACTTTGCCTTCTGTCAATCAGCCACTTCTTTATCCATCTAGAATCTTTCCTGCAATACCATGGGCTCATAGCTTATTAAGCAGCCTCATGAGTGGCACCTTGTCAAAGGCTTTCTGAAATCCAAGTGTACAGAATCAACAGATTCTCCTTTGCAAACCCTGCTTATTTATCTTCAAAATATTCCAACAGATTTGTCAGGCAAGATTTTCCCTTGAGGGAACTATGATGAAGACATTATTTTATCATGTGCCTCCAAGTACCCTGAAACCTCATCCTTAATAATCACCTCCAACATCTACCCCACCAATGAGGTCAGACTATAGTTTCCTTTCTGCTGTCTCTCTCCATTCTTGAATAGAACAGTGACGTTTGTAATTTTCCAATTTTCCATATCAATTCCAGAACCCAGTGATTCTTTCAGAATCCTGGGGTGTACACCATCTGGACCAGGTGACATCTACCTTCAGACCTTAGTTTCCCAATAATCTTTCATCTAGTAATGGTAACTTCACACACTTCATTACACATAAAACCCATTGTACTGACCATTTTCAACCTGCTCCAAGATCAATCTAACCCTTCCCTCCCACATAACACTCCATTTTTCTTTCATCCATGTGTTTATCTACATCTATTAAATGATGTACTGGCAATACATGAAGTTTTGCGGACAGCTCACAAACTTCAAGATACACTTCTGATTTGCAGCCTATAATCGCCCTTTAAGTAACATACTTTTAATCTTGTTGAACAAACCTGCAATTTTACAATCATGCAACTAATTGGCAGAATCAACTCTCAGGATTGCAGGTATGGCACTTCTAAGTAGATAAAAGTTACTGCCAAGGCCAGGAGAGAGAAAGGAGGGGAGGTCTTTCAAGCCAGACTAAAATGGTGGGTTGTAAACCTGCCTCTTCCGAGTATCTTGTTAGCAAATGCATAGTTACTGGAGAACAAGACCCTAGGGCAAGATTGCTGTATCAAAGGGAAATGAAGGATTGCTGCATTGTTTTACGGAGACATGGATCCCTCCAGACAAGCTGGATGCAGCAAACCAGAGGGCTTCTTCATCCACCGGATGGACAAAAATACTGATTCAAAGAGGGCAAGAGGTGGGTGTTTTATTTTATTTAGAGATACAGCATGGAATGCCCTTGAGATGCCCTGCCAGCAACCCACCAATTTAACCCTACACTAATCACAGGACAATTTACAATAACCAATTAACTTACTAACTAGCATGTCTTTGGACTGTGGGGGGGAACCGGAGCACCCGGAGGAAACCCATGCATACCATGGTGAGGGCAAACAATCTCCTACACTGGATGCTGGGACTGAATTCCAAACTCATGACACTTCCAGTTGCAATAACATCGCGCTAACCACTACTCTATCACGGTGCCCTGTAGTCTGTGTTTCATGATAAATTCCTCATGCTGCTGAAACATAGCAACTGTGTCTCGCTCTAGGAGCATCTAATGATAAAGTGGCATTTGTTTTACTTAAGGAGAGAGTTCTTTGCTATGATCCTGACCACAGCTTACATACTGCCAAAAGCAAATGCTGAGCAAGCACTCTAGGGTTCAATGCTAAGCAAACAAACAAGCAAAAAGGAAGTAGTCTACCCTGACACCTTTCAAAGCATTGCTGAGGACTTCAATCAGACTTGCTTGAAGAAACCTCTGTAATTATCATCGACATATCACCTGCAGAACCAAGAGTCCCAACATACTCAATCATTGTTATGCTTTGATTAAGAATGCCTGCTGTTCAATCCCTAGACTGTATTTTAGCAAGTCTGATCATCTGGCAGTCCTCCTCCTACCTGCATACAGGCAAAGACTAAAACCCAAGGCTCCAGAGGTAAAAGTGACAAAGAGGTGGTCATGGGACGCAGACCAGCAGCTACAAGATTGCTTCATATTGGTGGACTGGACCATGTTCAAGGACTCATCAGAGAACCTGAACGAATATACCATGTTTGTCATGGGATGGGCTTTTAAACAGTAGTGGACAAGTGTTTCACCACAAGATCATTCAGTCTTCCCCAACTAGAAACCCTGGATGAATCAAGAGATCCACAATCTGCCGAGGGCCAGTTCAGCAGCGTAGAGGTCTGGTAACTAAGTAACATAAGGTCCAGATATGACCTCTGGAAAGCCATTTCACATGAGAAGTGGCAATTCCAGATAAAATTATATCACAGAAAGATGGTTGAAAACTATAGCAGGGCTTTAATGCTATCACCTCCTACAAAAAAATCCCACACAACACGAGTGGCAAGTTTCACTCACAGGCGAGTTCAATGCCTTTTCTGCTCACTTTGACCAACAAAACACGGAGGCACCTTTATGAACTTCTACAGCCTCCGACAACCCTGTGATTTCTGTTTCCAAGGGAGATAAGAGAGCATCCTTCAGGAGGATGCCAAGGAAAGCACCTTGCCCAGATCTGGCAGCGTACCGAAGACCTGTGTGCTATTCAACAGGTTGGAGTATTCACTGAAATCTTTAACATTTCACCTCAAGCAGGCTTCAGTTATACCAGTGCCCAAGAAGAACAAGGTAACCTGCCTCAATGACTATCGTGCAGTAGTACTTACATATAACATAATGAAGTGCTTGAGGCATAAATGATGCAAAGATGGGTAGGGGGTATGGGAGGGGAGAACAACAAGCAACTGGAACTGTACCGAGACTAAGTTATAACCGTAGGTGAACATCAGGTCTACTCACCCGAGGCTTGAGAATGTGGAGAGCTGTCGGAAGCAGATCCCCCCCTTCCCATTAGGGGCTTACCACCACGGGTGGGTCTCTGAGCCTTGGGTGACATTCGGGAAGGTCCTGCAGCAAGGAAAGTAAGCAGCCAGGAGAGGGAGAGAAGCAGAATTATGAGGAAAAGTGTGAGGGTACAGGAATAATATCAATACAGATACAGTCAGTGACACAGGGCGTTTGGGAGAGAGGTCACTAAGGGACGGTGTGAGGGAGCTAGATTACATTGGTGGGGAAACAGGATGCTGGGGGAGTGCGGTTACTGAGGTATGGTGTGAGTGAGGATACAATCAGCGACTTAGGATACGGAGGGAGAGGGGACACTACGGGACGGAGTGAGGGGGTAGGATTAACGTTGATGGGAATGGTCAGTATCTCAGGGTGCTGGGGGAAAGGGGTTACAGAGGAACACACCTAGGAAGAGGGAGTTGGAGAAAGAGAATACAAATGAACAGTGAAGGAGAGGGGTCACAAAGGAACAGACATTGGGAAAGGGGTAACTGGGAGTGACTCACCTCCGTTAATCACTCGCTGGTCCGGCGATGGGCTGCAGCTAGAGTCAGGATGATGGATTCCCCCCCGTGGGGGGAGCGAGCCCACTCGTCCACCCCGGGGCATGCTGGACCTCAGGCCTCCTCCCCTGGTGCTGCCTTCCCTGCTTCGCTGGGGGAGGGGGATGTACTTACTATCCCTGCAGAGAAGACACACAGCCTCAGTGTTAGATTGGGCCACAGAAGATTGGCTGTCAGCAGCCAGACCAGAAGGAGACGGGTAGAGGGGGCAAAGGTGGGACAGACAGAAAGAGGTTCCTCCGCAGAGATATAGATGCAAGCAGAGGGGAAGAAGGGAGACAGAGACAGGCAGAGCGTGAAAGACAAGCAGAGACACAAGAAGGCAGTGAGCCAAAAAGGAAAAACCAGAGCTGCGTGCGCATGCGTCCACACACACAGGGATGGCAAGGGCCAGACAGACACAACCTTGTAACATTCCTCACCTGGAGTTCATGCTGGGGCTGTCACGATCAGGTGAAGGTCTCTGCACGGCACTGAACTTCTCCTCCTCCGTGCGCCCATCATCATTCTCCATCGAGACGCGCACCCGATACTGGGGACTGGACTCAATCTCTTTGGCCAGCTGGGTGGCTCTGGCTTCTCGTTGCCGGAACTCAGCTGAGTTGTCCTTTTCCAGGGGCGTCCTGAGGGCCCAGAGGAAGAGTCAGTCCATGGGAGTGGATAGCAATGTGGGTGACGGGAAATGATGTGGGGGTCTTCAACCCTGTGTCAGACCTTGGGAGTGTACAATTGGACAGTGCAGAGAGCGCTTCACTCTAAGTCTAACCCTGGTGTGTGCGATGGGATGGTGTGGAGGGACCTTCATTCTGTGTCTGACCCCATGAATGTGAGATGCGATAGTGCAAAGGGAGATTCACTGTGTCTGAGCCACAGCATTCTGGGAGTATTCAAACTCATGTAGAACCTTATGGTGACAGGCCCAACAAGACTTGAATACTCACGTGTAGGAGGAGAGGCTGCTGTCGTACGTAGTCTTCACACCATATGTCTCCTCATTGAAGCGGAACATCTCATTGGCATCCCAGCCGTTGGACTGAGCATAAAGTTGGAGGTTATGAAGAAACAAGGGAAAGATACAGCCGGGATTAGGGAAAAAAGTTTAAGACACAATATGGCATCAGACAGCAGGGAAACCGGTCTTTCAACCCAGTTGGTCTGTGTTTGCCAAGATTCACATCTGAACCAGCCCCAGTTGCCTTTCTTTGGCCGGATTCCCTCTAAACCTTTACCAGGCACCCACATTAATCTTTTAAATGTACCTGCCTCAACCACTTTCTTGTAGCTTGTTCCATGAACAAATGACACTCTAGCTGAAAGTTGCCCCTCAGATCCCCATTGAACCTTGATACTCTCTGACATTAAACCTGTTCCTTTTGGTTCTTGATCCCCAACCCTGTGGAAAAAAGAATGTGTGGATTCACCCTATCTGTGCTGCCTCTGTAAGGTTACCCCTCAGTCTCCTACACTCTAAGGTTTAAAGACCCAACCATTCTCCATAACTCGGTCCTGAGTCCTGCCATCATCCTCTTAAGTTTCCTTTGCACTTTTTCCATCTTCATAGCATCATTCCTACAGCAGGGTGACCAAAACAGAATACAATAGTCCAGCTGTGGCCTCACTAACATCTCATACAACTGCAACATAACGTTCTCCTGTACCTAGTGCACCAAACACCTTGTTCACCACCGTCGACCCATTATACTATTTTCATGTAACTACGTACTTGTATTCTGATGTCCTTCTGTTCTGCAGCCTCCATGAGAGGGGTTCTTATAAACACACACACAGAGGTCAATTTATTAGGTTCTCTGGAGACTGTTGTGCGTGAAAATCCCAGGAGATCAGCAGTTTCTGAGATACTCAAACCACCCTGTCTGGCAACAACAATCATTCCACAGTCAAGTCACTTAGATCACATGTCTTCTCCATTCTAATGTTCGGGTTGAACAACAACTGAACGACTGGACTATGCCTGCATATCTATTTTTCCACACATTGCCAAAAGATTGGCTGACTAGATATTTGCATTAACAAGGAACACAAGTATGCTTAATAAAGTTGCCACTGAGTATATAAAACTATGAAAAAGATAAATAAAATAAATGCAGTAAAGTTGTTTCCACTAGTAATTGAATTTAGAACTAGGAAACTGATGCACCATTAATAACTCTCCGAGACGTGAGGCGAGATATAGGCTTTTATTGACTGGAAGTAAGAACAAGCAGCAATTGAGCACCACACTGCATCCTGGAGACTGAGGCCAGGGCTCGGGCTCCAGTCGCCTTTATACCGGGGGTCTGTGGGAGGAGCCACAGGAGCAGTCAGCGGGGGGGGCGGGTGTCCAGACATATATATGTAGTTCACCATAGAAACACAACAAAAAGATTCAGAGAAATAGATTTAGGATGGAGATTAGGAGAAATTGTTTTTCCCACAGTAGTGAATCTGTGAAATTCTCTGTCCAGGGAAGTAGTTGAGGCTACCATATTAAATATACTAACATGAGAAATTCTGCAAATGCTGGAAATCCAGACCAACAGATACAAAACACTGGAGGAACTCAGGTCAGGCAGCATCCATTAAAACAAGCAAAAAGCCATTGTTTCGGGCAGCAATCCTCCTTCAGGACTTATATATTTAAGACACAGTTGGAGAAGATTTTTGCATAGCCAGGGAATGAAGGTTTATGAGTAAAAGTCATGTAGATGGAGTTGAATCTACAGCCAAATCAACTGTGAACCTACTGAAGAGCGGAGCAGGCTCAATGGGCCAGGTGGCCAACTCCTCCTACTTACATTCTTATGAAACATCGATTTTTTTTGGCTCTCCATATATATTTGTCTGAGTTGTTGAGTTCCTCCAGTGAGAACTCAATAAATTGTGTTTCTAACGATGCTATATCAAAGATCGTTGCAAACTTATATAGAAGTATGGTGGAAAGTATTCTCACTGGTTGCACCATTGCCTGGTATGGAGGCTCCAATGCACAAGATCAGAAAAGGCTGAAGAGTGTTGTAAATTCAGCCAGGCCCATCTACTACTAAGGACTCCCTACTACTAAGGACATTTTCAAAAGCTACTGCCTCAAGAAGCCAGTATCTATCGTGAAGGACCTCCACCACTCAGGACATATCCTCTTCTCATAACGACCAACAAAGAGGTGGTATTTGGACCTAAAGATCCACACTCAACATTTTAGGAACAGCTTCTTCCCCTTCATCATCAGGTTTTTTAACAGTCAATGAATCCATGAGCACTAACCCATCTCTCTGCTGCCAGGCCAGGCAGGTTCTATACTGAGTCCCTCTGCACACCCCACCCCCCAGCATTCTCAGGACAGCTATGCATTCTTTAGTGTTAGGGTGAACGTTGTTTGGTTGGATTCATATCCTTCACTCCTTAACTCACTACTCCATCTCTTCCCATCTTGCTAGAACTAAAGAAAGTTGTGGACAGAGCTCAGCACATCACAGAAAGCAGCTTCCCTCCATGGACACTGTCTACACCTTGACCCGAACACACACTCTCCCTGACACAGCTCAGCACATCACAGAAACCAGCTTCCCTCCATGGACACTGTCTACACTTCTGCTGCCTTGGAAAAGCAGCCAGCACAACAAAAGACCCAACAGATCCCGCATATTCTGTTCCCTCCCATTAGGCAGAAGATACAAAAGCCTGTAAGTACACCCCACCAAACTCCAAGGACAGCTTTTACTCTGCTACCTAACAGTATTAAATAGTCCCCTAGTATAAGACAGACTCTTGACCTTACAATCTACCTTGCCATGGCCCTTGTACTTTATGGTCACTGCATTTTCTCTAACCATCATTCTTTATCCTGATGTTGTTTAACTTTGTACCAACATTGTGTAATAATCTGACTTGTATAAGCAGTACACAAGTCAAGCTTTTTAGTGTATTGTGTTACATATGCCAACAATAGACCAATCTATTCTTTCTCTCACTCTCTCCACACCCCTCCCTCCCTTACATCCACTTCTCCATATCTCCCACTCACTTTCCCAGCTCACTCAGAGTCAACCCTTGGATACTCATCTGCTCTCCCACCTTCCCTGTCTCTCCTACTCTCTCCATCACTCAACGAGATCCACCCTTCTGCCTCCCCCTCCCACCTTCTTTCAAAGGACATACATATTTGCCTTTCACCCTCCCTCCCGGTGCTTTCACTTCTCAGAGGAGGCCCCACCTGCCCATCCACCATTTTGTCCCCTCCCCTCTCTTCCACCACACCTCCACCAACTCGGTCCCTTCCTTCTTGTCCTAACAGCATAACTTACTTGAGATGGCCCACTTTGGCTTCGTCCCTCCCTCCTGCAACCCAATCTCTGTGGGACAGAACCTCTTTGATCACTCCCTTCTCTGGAGACAGTCCTACCCACTCCTCTGTCCCTTCCTCCCAAAGCCCAGCCTCTGCAGGAACAGACGCACACTGATCCCTCACCCCGCTCCACTGCCGTCTCTGATTCCTGATACACCCACCTCTGTAGACGGTCCCATATGAAGTCATACCCACCCCCATGACCCCCTCTCTGGCACCAGTCCATTTCGTTCTCTCCCCAACCTGACTTCACCTCGCTCACTCCCAACGCCCTTCCTTCTCCAGGAGAAAACCCACTTTGAACACCTCCTTTCCATCTCTCCTTCCAGCATCTCTAGTTATCTGGTACTGTTCCATTGAACCTCTCCCCCTCCACCCTCGAGTTCTTGATTCCTCTCCTCTCCAGGGATGAGCCCACATTGACGCCTCCCCTCCCACTCCCCCTCAGCGGGGAAATGTACAGCTTCTGGCCCGTACCCACCACATCAGACTCTAGGTCGAAGTCATCGCTGTTGTTATCTCCACCGCCCTCCCAGGGTTGCAGGGGGCTCTCACGATGCTCCCCATTCACCTTGGTGCTCACCATCGGGTCCGTCAGCTTGTCTGCAGGGGAGTGGAGAAAACGGGTGTCAGTGGAGGCTGACCAACTCTCTTGACTTCTCCCTCCCCATTTCCTGCTCCCCCTCCATCCACTCACCCCAATCCCTTCTCTCCACTTCCCCCCTCCCTCAAATCTCCTACCCTCCTTCCTAACCTTCCACTTCTCCCTCCCTCCTCCATCCCCTCTACCTCCTCCCTCCCTCTGCTCTCACACTTACCCTCCCAAGCACATTACTCTCTCTCTCTCACTCACAACCTCAGCCAATAGGTGAGAGCCAGTTATCCTCTCATCTCTGGGGCCTGACTGTGGCAGGTGATTGGGGCGGTTAGGGAGGACTGGTCTGCTCACCTCTCATGGCGTAGTTGAGGTCCACATCACGGAACTGCACCACCACAACATCGGAAGGTTTAAAGATCATGGTATCAATGATGTCTTCACACTTGGGGCCAGCTGCTGTGTCTGCACTCTTCCGGTGCACTGTGTCCACGGCCAGCTCTAGCTGTGGGCCGCAAATGGTGCAGTGAGAGGAAAGGCCGGGGGAAACTCGAGCAGAGGTTCACAAAGGGTTAGTCAGAGACAGAGGAGAGAGATTGTGAACCCCAGACTGTGTGTAAAATAGAGAGAGGCAGGGGTGTGGAGAGGGAGAGAATGGGAGAGGCTGGTGCAGCGGTAGATGGGGGCGGTGGAGCAGATGGGGGGGGGTGAGAGAGCGGGGGGGAGACAAACAGGGAGAGTGGGCAATAAAAAGGGACAGGGACAGCACCCATGGAGGGAAAGCATGGAGTCCTCAGGAAGAAGGGGTCAGAAGGAGTTTACCAAGCTGGGAGTGGTTGACTATTTGACAGCTGGAGGCATAGGGTCTTGATCAGTGAGCTTGCTGCTTACCTTGGAACTGAGTGTTTTGAAGATCCCCTCATAGACGGTGCCATTCCTCACTCTCACATCACACGTGGACCCCTGCAGGAAGGATTGGTGGGTTAGCGAGGTGGGCAGGGGTGTGGTTAGTTGCAGTACATTGAGAAATTAATGAACATATGCTTCCCCCCAACAATATTTTAAGGGTCAGTTCAATAGCACACATCGGGGATTGGGGGGGGGGGGCGGGGGAGAACTGCATTTGGTAAGTGCATGGGCAAAGAATATCAGGCAACACTCTCTTTACAACAGAATTACAGGGCACAGGTTTAAACTCAGAGGGAACAGATTTCACAGAGACCCGAGGGGCAGCCAGGTGAAGTATTTGAAATAGCTAGTTTGGGTAGTAAATGTTTAGAGATACAGACCAAGCACAGGCAGCTGGGGCTGGCTGAAATGTAAACTGAAGAAAGTGGTTGAGAAAGGTACGTTAACAGCATTTTAAGAGACTTGCACACATACCTGGATAGGAAAGGTTTACAGGGATAAGAGCCAAATGGGACTGGCTTCTTGCTTGATTCCTTAAGGTTGTTATAACTGCTGTGCGGGGAAGGGGAGAGAGGGTGGTAAGATATTAAATGCTCCCAATGGCATGAATCTCTAGCCTCCAACAACTAAGTTCAACTGCTAGTCTTCATGTGTGACTGAACTACTAGCAGAAGCACTTCTACTGATGGGGAGGGGCAAAGGCGGGTTACTGATGCCTTAAAACCAGTCACTTCGGGCCAATGGGGCTCTATCAACCATGGCTGGCATCTCACCTAGAAGGAAAACTCTATTTCAAACCCTCATTACCTTTCAGCTTTTCCCACTCATAGCGAAGGTTTCAGCAGTACACCCCAAGGAAAAATCCAGAGTTGGAGTCCCTTTACTGAGTTCAATGCTGACTAGCAACTCCTGCAACACCACTGGTGCCAAACTATCTGTCTTGGCCGTTCCTTTGGATTCATCAGCTGTGCTGAAAGGAGAAATGTGCTGCATGGGCAACAGCTTGCTCTCCATATCATACTTCCCTGGGTTGCAAACTGGCTTGTGGAAACGATTAAGACACACCATACTCGTTGACCCTGATCAACAAAGGGGGGGACTGCCTCATTCAAGGGATTTGGTTGGAATTGGCCAGATGGACCAAAGGACCTCTTTCCACATGGGATCTGGGAAACTAAAAGTCGACAATCAGCAGGCTGAGGACGTGCAGATAGGCGGACAACGGTGAACTGTTCAGAAAGCAGGTACGTCCGTGTCAGGCAGGCAGTCGAGCAGCTCATTGACGGTTGGCAGATGAAGACTGGTGGTGGTGGTGGAATCACTTGCATCTGCATACACCCGTGTCTCTGCACGTGCCTGTGTGCGAGGGTGTATGCAGGGAGTGCGCATGTGAGAGTGCACATGCGTGTGTGTCCACTAGAGGTGATGGGGATAGCACAGAACACTCACCACAACTGCAGTCAGGAAGTGCAACATCCGCGTGTTGTTGTAGACCCCCTCGAACACCTGGAACACAAGGAAAGGGAATCTTCACACAGCTGGCCCAAGGAGCGTAATGCGAAGGGGGAAGGGAGGGGGGTAGGAGGATGTGGATCAGGAGACGGGTGAAGCAGGAAAGTGGGTTAAGAGTGGGGATGAGAGACAGACAGAAAGAGACACTCACCGGCGACTGTGGGGATCCCTTGACACTGCTCCTCCCCCTGTAATATAAAGCAGAGGGCGGTCAGTAAGGAGGTATCCCTTGGAGGCAGGGCTCAAAACTGGATGCAAGTCCTCCACTTTCAGAATAGCTTCTATTTATGCTCTGCCAAAATCATCCCTGCTACCTCCTATCACTGTACCATTCCTGTACCTAACAGTGTATCTCTCAATTTCCCAGATACCCATCAACCTGTCTCTCTCCATTCTCGGTGGTGAAGCCACTAGAAGAAATACAAAAGACAGCAGTAAAGTGGCAAAGCTCCCCCTCCCCATTATACTGTTGATGCCTGCGGTCCCCAGCACCTCAAGGTTGAGAAAAGGCATTGCATTGCTTCATAAGAGGTCAGGAATGCATTTCTTACAGCTCATTCCATATACCACAAGACACAAGCACAGAATTGGACCAGTTAGCTGATCAAGTCCACTCCTTCACTCATTCACGGCTGATTTATTTCCCCTCTCAACCCCATTCTCAGGTCACTGAACACAAGATGTGTGGAGTCAGACTATATATGGGTCATCTGACAGTTTAGACTTCCAGGGTGTCTAGACTGTGAGATGTACATATTGGGATCCTTCAGTGCGCCACAGAGCAACTGCTGACAAGAGGGACCCAACCTGTCCAGTGGAATCATCACTGGTAACCCAGGTGTGCAATGGGTAAGATGTCAGTGATCAGAGTCCATAAGACATGGCAGCAGAATTAGGACACTCGGCGTATTAAGTCTACTCTGCCGTTCCATAATGATTTATTAACACTCTCAACACCCTGCTTTCTCTTTGAAGCCTTTAATGCCCCCACTAATCAAGAATCTATTAACCTCCGCTTTAAATATGCCCAATGACCTGGCCTTCACAGCCATCTGCAACAAATTCTCCACCACCTGGCTAAATAAATTCCTTCTCATGTCTGTTATAAAGGGACATCCTTTCACTGTGAAGCTATACCCTCTGATCCTAGATTCACTCATTACAGGAATCATCCTCTCCACGTCTGCTCTATCTAGTTAGAAGTCAATGATTTCTGATCCTGATGTGTGCTGTCTGACCCCACTCTCACTGTGATCCTTGACCCCAGTGACCCTTTACCCCACTCAACCAACACCACATTCCTTGGCCCCACAATAGTCAATCCACTCTTCCAACTCAGTGATGCTTGACCCCGCCAGCCCGATGTCATCTTCCAAGACCCTGCTTCCTCAACCGAGATCCACACCCTCATTCATCCAACCATGGGATCTTTCATCCCGCTCCCCCAACCCCATGATCCTTGACACTGCTCCCCAACCTCTGATCTGCGATCCCTCTACGACAACCCTGTGAATACTAGCCCGCTCTCTTACAATGCTGCAACCCTAACTCCGCAGACATTGTGATCCTCCATACTATTACATCAACCCCGTGATCCTTGACCTAGCTCTCCACTCACAAACAGAAGAAATCTGCAGATGTTGGAAATTCAAGCAACACACACAAAATGCTGGAGGAACTCAGCTGGCCAGGCAGCATCTATGGGAAAAAAGTACAGTCGACATTTCAGGCCTAGACCCTTCAGCAGGGACTGGAGATAAAATAGATGAGAAGTAGATTTGAAAGGTTGGGGGGGGGGGGTGGAGAGGAGAGAAACGCAAGGTGATAGGTGAAACCAGGAGGGGTAAGAGATGAAGTAAAGAGCTGGGAAATCAATTGGTGAAAGAGATTTGGGGCTGGAGAAGGGGAGCCTGATAGGAGAGGACAGAAGGCCATGGAAAAAAGAAAAAGTGGCGAGAAGCACCAAAGGGAGGCAATGGGCAGGAAGGGAGATAAAGTGAGAGAGCAAAAAGGGGGTGTGGGGTGCGGCATTACCAGAAGTTTGAGAAATTGATGTTCGTGCCATCCGATTGGAGGCTACCCAAACCCAATACAAGGTGTTGTTCTTCCAACCCAAGTGTAGCCTCATTTACACAGTAAAGGAGGCCATAAATTGACATATCAAAATGGGAATGGGAAGTGTATTTAAAATGGTTGGCCACTGGGAGATCCTGCTTTTTCTGGCAGAGGAAGCATAGGTGCTTAGCGATGTACAGGAGGCCACACCAGGCACAGTATATGATTCCATCAGACTAACAGGTGAAGTGTCCCCTCACCTGGAAGGACTGTTTGGGACCCTAAATGGTAGTGAAGGAGGAGGTGTAAGGGCAGGTATAGCACTTGTTCCACTTGCAAGGATAAATGCTAGTAGGGAGATCAGTGGGGAGGAACAACTGAACAAGGGTGTCATTAAGGAGCGATCCCTGCACATAATGCTCTGTAACTTCCATCTCCAACGGGATCTCACCAATAAGCACATCTTTCCCTTTCCCCCACTTTCTGCTTTCTGCAGAGATCACTCCCTACACAACACCCTTGTCCATTCGTCCCACCCCACCGATCTCTCTCCTGGCAATTACCCTTGTACTACATCTGCCTCTGTACCTCCTCCCTCACTACCACTCATGGCCCCAAACATTCCTTCCAGGCAACACTTCACCTGCGAGTCTGTTAGGGTCATACACTCTGTCCGGTGCTCAGTGTAGCCTCCTATACATCAATGAGACCATCGTAGATAGGGAGACCACTTCGCTGAACACCTAAACTCCGCCCACCTAAGAAGCAAGAACTCCTAGTGGCCATAATTTTCATTCCACTTTCCATTCCGACATGTCTGTCCACCGTCTCCTCCACTGTCAAGATGAGACCACACTCAGGTTGTTGGAACAACACCTAATATTCAGTCTGGGTAGCTTCCAACCTGATGAAATGAACATCAATTTCTAGAACTTCTGCTAATGCCCCTCACCTTCCTGCACTATCCACTTTTTCCTCTCCCACCGTATCTGCTTGCAAGCTCATTGCCTCTTTCTAGTGCTCCACTGCCCTTTTCTTCTTTCCATGGCCTTCTGTCCTCTCCTATCAGATTCCCCCTTCTCCAGCCCTGTAACTCTTTCACCAATCAACTTCCCAGCTCACCCCTCCCGGCTTCACGTATCACCTTGTGTTTTGTCTTCCCTACCCCACCTTTTAAATCTACTTATCTTTTTTCCCCAGTCCTTCCGAAGGCTCTTGGCCCTACACGTCGACCGTACTCCCCCCCCCCCCATAGGTGCCTGGCCTGCTGAGTGCCTCCAGCATTTTATGTGTTGATCTCCCCTCACCGACTTTGCACCGTTTCCCCCAACCCACTCTTCGTCTGTTGATTGACAGCTGAATTGATCAATCGTGTGGAGCCCGAACAGTCTTTCGGCTGTCCAATAACAGCCGAACCTGTCCGCTGCACCGCCTTCTCACCCTAGGCCAATGACAGCCCGGTCCACATACCACGTGATCGCAGCGCCAGTAACCCACGTGGGCCTAACTGGGCCCGTGCCCTTTCCAATTAGCACCGTAGAAGAGTACCCACTCTTCTAAATGGCCAAGCGTCGCGCCCGTCAAGCCGGCGTTACCATCCATTGGTCGAGTTACCCTTCTATCTGAGCGAGCATCGCACAGCCATTGGGCAGCAGCAAGACATGCCCCGCCCTCCTTCAGCAGCCCGTGCTTGTTCTCCAACCACCACCCCCAACAAACCGCCTCCATCTCCTCGGCTTCCCTCACCTGTCGGCCGGAGGCGCACTAGTGCTACTGCGAGGCGCCGCCTTCATCGCCAGGGAGTTATGGTTGGAGGAGTTTGGGATGGGGAGGACAAGCGTACAGGGGAATGGGGTTAGAAAGAGAGAGAGAGAGCGAGGTGGCCGGCTCCTTCCGCCGGGGCCAGCGCGGAGGGGAGGGAGCGAGCGGTAAACAGCGCGCATGCGCGAGACGATTTCTCCGCCCCTGGTCACGTGCGGAATGCCAGGATTGTCGTAAAGCCGCGACGCGCATGCTCAGGGTGTTGGCCGCGCCCTCTCCGGGCTCCCCAGCCAACAGCAGATGCTGCATTGCTTGGGTGCCCTCCCACTCCCCTAGATCGACAGGGTAGGAATGCCCAAAGCCTGCATTCTGCTCAGTGGGGCAGGTTCTTTGGGATTTTTCTGGGCCAGCCCGCTCAGTCCCTTTAGAGTACATGGAGGGGAGGCTGGTTTCCGTGAAGTGCCTGGCAGTGTCCACAACTCTCTGGGGTATCTTGCGGTGGTGGGCAGAGCAGTCGCAAGCTGTAATGCTTCTGGAAAACATTTCTATGGTGTTTCGATTACAGTTGGTTAGGGTAGGTTTAAAGACTGGGAGAGGTAGGTGCTGTGGTGATAGTGGAGGTTGATATGATAGGGACATTCAAGAAGCTCTCAGAAAGGTAGATGTAAGTAAGAAAAATGTGCAAGAGGAAAGGATTAGGGTGATTGTGAAGCGTGGGAATATAGGTGCAATACTGTTAATATGTTCTGAAATTATAAATTCAGTTCCTAGGTGTGAACATCATCTGTTCCAGTCGATCTACGTTGATGTCACAGCCAAGAAAGCTCACCAGCGTCTCCACATCCTCAGAAGCAAAAGAAATTCATCATGTCCCTGTCTACCTTTACCATTTTTATCAATGCACTATAGAAAGCATCCAATCTAGATGCATCATGATTTGGTATGTCACCCTGCTGGTGACTGCAAGGCACCACACTGAGTTTTAGACATAACTCAGCACATCTTAGAAATAAATCTGCCCTCCATGACACATCTCACTTCCTCAATAAAGCAGCCAGCCTGCCCCTCCCCACTTTACATTCCTCATCCCTCCTCTTACCACAAGCTGAAAGCACATACCACAAGGTCTACTCTGCAGTTGTGGAACTACTGACAATCCACTATAAACTTTGACTTGACAATCTACCTGGCCATTGCCCTTGCACCTTATTGTCCGCCTACAATGCAGTTTCTTTACAACTCTAAACACTTCATTCTGCATTGTCAACACGAGTGAATCTGCAGATGCTGGAAATAAATAAAAAGGAGACTGATGAAGGGTTTCAGCCTGAAATGTTGTCATTACCTTTCCCATAGATGCTGTCTGGCCTGCTGAGTTCTGCCAGCATTTTGTGTTTTTCATTCTGCATTGTTATTGGTTTCCTTTGTATTACCTTGATGTTGTGATGTGATGGGCAGTATGCACAATCTGCACCTTGGTGCAGAACAATAAACCAATCTTATAATAGAACAGTACAGGTTGGGACAAATCCTTGGGCACATCATGTTGGTGCTGATCACTGCTCAATAAGCACCTACGCAAGCAGATAACAGAGATGACTATGAGTGAGGAAGTCCAGCCTGCAGCTATACAAAACTTCAGTCAGAATGCTTTTCAGAATCAAGTTTAATAGCACCAGCATATGTTGTGAAAGTTGTCTACTGCAATACATAATATATTTCTGTAAGTAATGTTTTTATATATAGTTTGGGTGCAGTTTTGGTCACCTCATTCCAGGAAGGGTGCAGAGGCCTCTTGTCACCATCCCCACTTTTCTAGACTCCATCTGTTTATCACAACCCCCCTCACCTGGATTCAACCATCACTTGCCCGTTTTACTCAATCCCTTCCCCTCCTATCCTTATACGAGCCATCTTCCCTCCATAAAGGCACATCAGCAGCTCCTATTTCATTAGGAGTCTTGAGGAGATTTGCTATGACAAAGACTCCAGCAAATTTCTACAGATGTACAGTGGAGAGCATTCTGATATCACACTAAGTACACTGCAGATACTGTGGTCAAAGCAACACGTACAACAAGCTGGAGGAACTCAGCAGGTCAGACAGCATCCGTGGAAACGAGCAGTCAATGTTTCGAGCCAAGAACCTTCGGATCCTGACGAAGGCGCTCGGCCCAAAACGTTGACTGCTTGTTTCCAAGGATGCTGTCCAACCTGCTGAGTTCCAACAGCGTGTTGTACATGTTATTCTGATATCACAGCCTGGTAAGGGGGTGCCATTGAACAGGATCACTGCAGAGGGTTGGAGACTCAGTCATCTCCATCACAGGTATAATCCTCTCCAACATAAAGACATCTTCAAGAAGCAGTGCCTCAAGGTATCAGCCATCATTAAAGACTCCCACCATCTAGGACATGTCCTTATTACCATCAGGAAGAAAGTGCAGGAACAGCTTCTCTTGAGTCATCAGATTTCTGACAGTCCATGAACACTACCTCACAATTCCTCTTTTGCACAATTGATTTTTGCACCTTAGCAATTTTTTGTCTTGCTCTGTAATTCTGCCATAAATTTCATGACACACATCAGTGATAATAAACCAGATATTGTTAATAATCTTTTCCACACTGGAAAGCCAGCAAGGAAATTGCCCTAGCAGAGATGTTTGTGTCATTGTTAGTCATGGGTGTGGTATTTCAAGACTGGTGGATGGTTAGTGTCATTTAGATCATTTGCCTGTACTCTTACTAACGACATACAGACAGAGCCTAAAGAACTAGGCTCCAGAGTTCAAGACAGCTGGGAGGTGGAGGAACAGTTATAGGATAGCCTTAAGTCAGTGGACTGTGCCACATTCAAGAACTCATCTGAAGATTCGAATGACTACACCAGGGTCATTACAGCTGTGGATGATTGTCTCTCCATGAAATCATTCAGGGCTTACCCCAATACCTGGCTGAACAATGAAATCCAGGACCTGCTGAGAGTCAGATCAAAGGCATTAAAGTCCAGAGATCAAGAATGCTACAAGAGGTGCAGGTATAATCTCCGGAAAGATCTCTCTTTGGCAAAGTGGAGATTCTGAACAAAAATGGAATCAACAAGGGATGTTCAACAGCTATGACAGGGTTTGAATGCCATAATTTTCTACAAAGTTATACCTTGCTACAGAGGAAACAACAGAGCTTCACTTCCAGATGAAAACGATACCTTCTATGCTTGTTTTGATCACCAGAACAGGGTGGAACCATCGTGCACCCGCAAGTGTCCCCATGATCCTTCGGTCTTAGCATCTGAAGATGAGGTGCAGGAGCTGGCTTCCAGATAGTGAATCCAAGAAAAGCATATGGTCCGATGAGAGTACCTGGTCAAGTATTGAAGACCTGTGCTGACCAGCTGCCTGATGTATTCACAGAGATCTCAAACCATCCCTCCGGCAGTGTGGTACCCACCCGCTACAAGCAGGCGTCAATCATATAGTGCCCAAGACAAGCATGGCAACCTGCCTAAATGACTATCACACAATTACACTTACATCCACAGTGATGAAGTGTTTCGAGAGGCTGGTATTGAAGCATATCAGTTACAGATATGTGGTGGAAAAAGTATGCTTAGTGGCTGCTTTACAACCAGATATGGGAACACCAATGCCTTTGAGCAGAAAATCCTACAAAAGGTAGTGGATCCAGCTCAGTACATCACAGGTAAAACTCTCCAAACCATTAGGCAAATCTACATGAAACACTGCCTTAGAAAAGCAGCATCCAAATATCCTCACATGAGGAAATCTGCAGATACTGGAAATTCAGACAACACACACAAAATGCTGGTGGAACACAGCAGGCCAGGCAGCATCTATAGGGAGAAGTGCTGTTGAGGTTTCGGGCCGAGACCCTTCGTCAGGACTAACTGAAAGGAAAGATAGTAAGAGATTTGAAAGTAGTGGGGGGAGGGGGAAATGCGAAATGATAGGAGAAGACCGGAGGGGGTGGGATGAAGCTAAGAGCTGGAGAAGGGAAAGGATTATGGGACAGGAGGCCTCAGGAGAAAGAAAGGAGGGGGGGAGAGCACCAGAGGGAGATGGAGAACAGGCAAACAACTAAATATGTCAGGGATGGGGTAAGAAGGGGAGGAGGGGCATTAATGGAAGTTAGAGAAGTCAATGTTCATGCCTTCAGGTTGGAGGCTACCCAGCCGGTATATAAGGTGTTGTTCCTCCAACCTGAATTTGGATTCATTTTGACAGTAGAGGAGGCCATGGATAAACATCAGAATGGGAATGAGACGTGGAATTAAAATGTGTGGCCACTGGGAGATCCTGCTTTTTCTGGCGGACCGAGCGTTCAGTGAAACGGTCTCCCAGTCTGCGTCGGGTCTCACCAATATATAAAAGGCCACACCGGGAGCACCGGATGCAGTATACCACACCAGCCGACTCACAGGTGAAGTGTCGCCTCACCTGGAAGGACTGTCTGGGGCCGTGAATGGTGGTGAGGGAGGAAATGTAAGGGCAGGTGTAGGACTTGTTCCGTTTACAAGGATAAGTGCCAGGAGGGAGATCGGTGGGAAGGGATGGGGGGGGGATGAGTGGACAAGGGAGTCGTGTAGGGAGCGATCCCTGTGAAAAGCATAGAGGGGGAGGGAAAAACGTGCTTGGTAGTGGGATCCCGTTGGAGGTGGTGGAAGTTACAGAGAATTATACGTTGGAACTGGAGGCTCACCAGCTCACCGGTGGTAGGCAAGGACAAGGGGAACCCTATCCCGAGTGGGGTGGCGGGTGGATGGGGTGAGGGCAGATGTGTGGGAAGTGGGAGAGATGCATTTGAGAGCAGAGTTGATGGTGGAAGGAGGGAAGCCCCTTTGTTTAAAAAAGGAAGACATCTCCTTCGTCCTGGAATGAAAAGCCTCATCCTGAGATGCAGATGGGGCGAAGACGGAGGAATTGTGAGAAGGGGATGGCATTTTTGCAAGAGACAGGGTGGGAAGAGGAATAGTCCAGGTAGCTGAGAGAGTCTGTAGGCTTATAGTAGATATCAGTAGATAGGCCGTCTCCAGAGATGGAGACAGAAAGATCAAGAAAGGGGAAGGAGGTGTCGGAAATGGACCAGATAAATTTGAGGGCAGGGTGAAAGTTGGAGGCAAAGTTAATGAAGTCGACGAGCTCAGCATGCGTGCAGGAGGCAGCGCCAATGCAGTCGTCAATATAGCGAAGGAAAAGAGGGGTACGGATACCTGTATAGGCTTGGAACATGGACAGTTCCACAAAGCCAACAAAAAGGCAGGCATAACTGGGACCCATATGGGTGCCCATGGCTACACCCTTGGTTTGGAGGAAGTGGGAGGAGCCAAAAGAGAAATTATTGACAGTAAGAACTAATTCTGTTAGACAGAGGAGAGTGGTGGTAGAGGGGAATTGGTTAGGTCTGGAATCCAAAAAAAAAGTGAAGAGCTTCGAGACCAGCTCGGTGGGGCCATCAACTCTGCTCTCAAACGCATCTCTCCCATTTCCCGCACATCTGCCCTCACCCCATCCACCCGCCACCCCACTCAGGATAGGGTTCCCCTTGTCCTTACCTATCACCCCACCAGCCTCCAGGTCCAACATATAATTCTCCGTAACTTCCGCCACCTCCAACGGGATTCCACTACCAAACACATTTTTCCCTCCCCCCCCCCCCTCTGCTTTTCACAGGGATCGCTCCCTACACGACTCCCTTGTCCACTTGTCCCCCCCATCCCTTCCCACCGATCTCCCTCCTGGCACTTATCCTTGTAAACGGAACAAGTGCTACACCTACCCTTACACTTCCTCCCTCACCACCATTCAGGGCCCCAGACAGTCCTTCCAGGTGAGGTGACACTTCACCTGTGAGTCGGCTGGTGTGGTATACTGCATCCGGTGCTCCCGGTGTGGCCTTTTATATACTGGTGAGACCCGACGCAGACTGGGAGACCGTTTCGCTGAACGCCTACACTTGGTCCGCCAGAAAAAGCAGGATCTCCCAGTGGCCACACATTTTAATTCCGCATCTCATTCCCATTCTGATATGTTTATCCTCTATTGTCAAAATTAATCCAAATTCAGGTTGGAGGAATAACACGTTATATACCAGCTGGGTAGCCTCCAACCTGATGGCATGAACATTGACTTCTCTAACTTCCATTAATGCCCCTCCTCCCCTTCTTACCCCATCCCTGACATATTTAGTTGTTTGCCTGTTCTCCATGTCCCTCTCGTGCTCCCCCCCCTCCATTCTTTCTCCTGAGGCCTCCCGTCCCATGATCCTTGTCCTTCTCCAGCTTCTCCACTACTTTCAAATCTCTTACTATCTTTCCTTTCGGTTAGTCCTGACGAAGGGTCTCGGCCCGAAACGTCGACAGCGCTTCTCACTATAGATGCTGCCTAGCTTGCTGTGTTCCACCAGCATTTTGTGTGTGTTGTTGTCCAAAGATCCTCGCCACCCAGGCCATGCTCCTTTTCCACTGCAGCCATCAGGTTGAAGGTACAGGTGTCTCAGGACTCACTCTGTCCAGTTCAGAACAGTTACTATCCTGTCAGTCTCTTGAACAAAAGGGGATAACGACACATTTAAGGACTCTTATCATTTCGTGGTCATTATTTATTGCTATTTATTATCAGAATTTGTATGATCTGTTTACAATTCCTGATGTTGACAGTATACAGATCCAGTTCAACCAACACAGAAAATGCTGCAGGAACTCAACAGGGCAGACAGCATCTGTGGAGAAGAGTACAGTCAACATTTTAGGCCAAGACCTTTCAGAAAGACTCAGATGAACTGTTTATAGTTAATGTCCCATAATTTTGCCAAGTATAACCACAGGGAAAGAATCACAGGATTGTACGTGGTTACACCCATGTACTCTGACAACAAATTTTATTTTGAACTCTATGAAGTGTCTCGACCCAAAGCACATTTCATTCCACAGATGCTGCCTTCCCTGCTGAGTTTCTCCAGTAGTTTGTTTGTAATATTCACATTCCATCTCCTGACGCCTTTTTTTGTCTCTGTTACTAACACATTATTAAGCTATTTGGCCCATAGAGTCAGCTCCACCATTCCATCATAGCTGATTTATTTTCCTCCTGTCACAACAGGTCAATAGTAGATGCCATTTCATTGGCTCTCCACTCAGCTCTGGAAAATGTGGGCAATGAAAATACATATAGCAGGATTCTCTTCATTAACTATATCTCAGCATTCAACACTACCATCCTCTCAAAACTAACGACTAAACTCCAAGACTGAAGCCACTATACCTGCATGTGCAACTGGATCTCCAATTTCCTCACTTGCAGACTCCTGTCAATACAACTTGGCAACATCTGCTTAGCATTCACCATCAGCATAGGTGCACCACAAGGCTCCCTGCTTTATACCCATGACTGTGTGGCTAAGTGTAATTCCAATGCCTTATTTAAGTTTGCTGATGATGCCACTATTGTTGGCCAAACCAAAGGTGGTGACAAATCAGTATACAGAGGGAGATTAAAAATCTGATTGAATGGAGTCACATAACTTCTCACACAACACTAGCAAAAACAAGTATCAATTACTGACAACAGGAAGAAGGTGCCAATCCTCATTAGAGGATCGGAGGTGGAGAGAGTCAGCAACTTTGAATTCCTTGGTGCGTATCATTTCAGAGGATCAGTTCCAGGACCTACACACAAGTGCCACTACAAAGACAGCATAACAGCCTTCTACTTAGAAGTTTGCGCAGATTCACAATATCATCCAAAATTTTGACAAACCTTCAGAGGGGCACACTGTTGTATACTGCCTTGTTGCATTACAGACAGATATGGAAACAGCAATGCTCTTGAATGGAAAGACCTACAAAATAGCGGATACACCCCAGTCAACCACAAGCAAAGCCCCTTCCCACCCCATTTATTACACTTTAACCATCAGGCTCCTGAATCAGCATATATGACTTCACTCACCTCAACACTGAAATGATTCCACAACCAATGGGCTCACATTGACTCATGTTAATTCATTTTTATTATTTGCAGTTTGGTTTCTTTTGCACTTTGGTCGCTTGTCAATCTGTGTGTAGTTTTCCATTGATTCTTTGTTTTACTGTGAATGCCTACAACCATAGATTCAGTTCGTTCAGGAATCATTGCTTAACACAAATGTCCTGAAAGAATCCATGGATTAACCTGAGAATCTATGGATAGACTTGAAGGAGCACTCAACCCGCAATTGGGAGTCTTAAATAAATATTCTGTACAAATGGAATAGAGTATACGGAGTAAGGTAGAAAATCATGTAGCACAGTTAGAGATTGTCAGCTATGACATTATGGGCATCACAATCGTGGTTCAAAGGACACAGTTGGGAGCTTAACATCTAACTACACATATTGTACCAAAAGATCAGGTAGGTGGAGCAGAGGTGGTTCTGTTAGTTTAAAAAAAAATCAAATTCTTCAAAAGTACGACGCATGTCCGGTACTAATAGAATCGTTGTGGGTAGTTAACAAACTACAATGGTAAAAGGACCATCTCAACAGGCCTCAGAACAGCAGCCATAATGTGGGGTACAAATTACAATGGGAGATAGAAAAGACATGTCGAAAGGGTAATGCTACAATAGTTGTGGGAAAATTTCAATATGCTGGCAGATTAGAAAACTCAGGTTGGTGCCGGATTCCAACAGAAAGAACTTGTGGAATGCCTACAAGAGCAGCGTGTGTTTGAGCCCACCAGGGAAAGGGCAATTTTAGAGTTGGTCAAGTCACTTTTACTGTCATTTTGACCATAACTACTGGTACAGTACATAGTAAAAATGAGACAATGTTTTTCAGGACCATGGTGTTGTGTAA
The DNA here is from genome assembly GCF_030144855.1 of Hypanus sabinus. Lineage (NCBI taxonomy): Eukaryota > Metazoa > Chordata > Chondrichthyes > Myliobatiformes > Dasyatidae > Hypanus > Hypanus sabinus. Next base: position 2,461,557 of record NC_082734.1, on the reverse strand, counting down.
TGAACAGATTTCATTTCAGAGCTTATGGTAAAGGAACCCTTAGAACAGCAATGGCTGGAGTTTCTGGGAGCAATTCAGAAAGTATAGGTTAGATTCATCCTAAAGTAGTAGGTGTTCTAAAGAGAGGATAAAGCAATCATGACAAGGGTAAGTCAAAGACTGCAAGAAGAAAAACACAAAAGAGGGCATTTAATATAGCAACAATTAGTTGAACCCTTTATGTCAGTAATTTGACAGAAGGCTCAGTAGGTTATGGACTAATAATGTCCCCACCTCATCTCTGCTCCCTCAAATTACTCTTCCCTCATTCCACCAATTGCCTTTCTTCACCTACATGAACCTTTTTACAAACTGTCCCTCTCACCCAGCCCATTCTTACACTTGAATGGGTGTCAGATTGGCACTTGCTTTACCAAACCTTTCCCAAACTGTTAACCCCACCACTACGACATCCTGCAATAACTCTGCCCTCATCCTTAAGTTCACTGTAAATTATGAAAGTATATATACAGTGGTACTAGAAAGTTCATGAAACATGTAGAATTTTCTCTATTTCTACATAAATAACATAAAATGTGAACAGATCTTCAAGCAAGTCCTAAAACTAGATAAAGAGAACTACAAAAACTATTTGGAATCAGATAATCCAATCAATGAGGTGAGATTGGAGATGTGTATTGTACAGGTGCCCTGACCTATATAAAAAAAAGACATATTACTGTCAGGTTACTGACAGAGTCTGCTCTTCTCAAGAAAGATCTCCATGTGCACCATGCTTGTTCAAAACAACTTTCAGAGGACCTTAGAAGAACTGTAGAGCTGCATGAAGCTGGAAAAGACTACAAAAGCATTTCTAAATACCTGTGTGTTCATCAGTCCACAGTAAAAGAAACTATTTACAAATGGAAGAAATCCAGTACTGTCGCTCCTCTCCCTACAGCAGGCATTCTGCAAAGAATATACCAAGGGCACAACGTGCAATGATGAAGATGAAAAATAACCCAAGGGTAACAGCAAAAGCCCTGCAGAAATCTCTTGAACTTGCTAAAGTCTCTGTTCATGTACCCACTCTTAGAAAAACACTGAACAAGAATGGTGTTCATGGAAGGACACCACGGAGGAAACCACTGCTCTGCAAAAAAAAACATTGCTGCACATCTCAAGTTTGCAAAAGATCACTTGGATGTTCTATAGTGTTCTGTGGACAGACGAAAGTTGAACTTTCTGGCAGAAATGCACACTGCTATGTTTGCAGGAAAAAGGACACTGCATGCCAAAACCAAAACCTCACCCAGCTGTGAAACTTAGGGGAAGGAGAACCAAAGCTTGGGGCTGCTTTGCTGCCTCTGGGCCTCATTGCAATCATTGAGGGAATAATTCAAAATTGTACCAAGACATTTTACAGGAGAATGTCAAGGTAGCAGTCTGTTAACTGAAGCATAATAGAAGTTGGGTTATGCAACAAGACAATGATCCGAAAGATAACAAATCAACAATAGAATGGTTTTAAAAAAAGAAGAAAATTCTTGTTTTGCAATGACCAAGTCAAAAGTCCAAACCTTAATCCGATAGAAATATTGTGGAAGGACCTCAAGCAAGCAGTTCAGGCAAGGAAGCCCACCAGCATCTCTAAGCAATTGTACAAGGAGAAAAGGCCTAAAATTCCTGATGTGCCCGACTGATCAACAGTTACCAGAAACATTTGGTTGAAGTTATTGCTGTACAAAGGATTCACAGCAGTTACTGAAAGCAAAGGTTTGCTTATTTTTTCCAACAAGTACATGTAATATTTTTCTCAATAAATAAATAAAGTATATTTTTGTCATTTAATTGGGATCTCCATCCAGTTGAAGATCTGATCACATTTTGTCATATTAATGCAGAAATAAAATTCTACGAGGTTCACAAACTTTCTAGTACCACTATGCTACTATATAGTACCTTGAAATTCATTTTATTGCAGAGAAAATTGTACAATAGAATGACTGAAAAATTTGCATAAAGACTGACAAACTACAAATAAAATAGTACTGAGAACATGAGTTGTAAAGCCTCTGAAAGTGAGCTTGTGGAATCAATTCAGAGTTTAGGCAAGTTATTCACTCCAGTTCAGGAGCCCGGTAGTCCAAGGGTAATAACTGTTCCTAAACCTGGTGGTTTGGGACCCAAGGCTGCTGTACCTCCTGCCCAATGGTAGTAGGAAGAGGGCTCGGGCAGGATGTGGGGAGTTTTTGATGATGGAAACTGCGTTCTTGTGGCAGCATTCCATGTAAATGTACTCAATGGTGGAAAAGGCTTTGCTTGTAATGGACTGGGCTGCATCCACTACTTTCTCTAGCCTTTTCTGTTCATGGGTATCAATGTTTCCATACCAATCTTGTGTACCCTCGATCTGGAGCCAACCACACTCTCCTGACTCCAGCACATCTCCCTCAAAAACCTTTGTAGCAGGAAGAGGATCAAACTGTCCCACAAGCCCGTTCCACTCCACAACATCACCCACCTCACTCTACACCTCTCCTAGGACAGCTCATCAGCCTTGCCTTGATGCCTACTTTACAACCCACCCACCCAGCCAGCCTAACCCCACAGCCCCAGTCAGGCCACTCAGGTAAGGATCTGAAATACTATGTTGTTGGTGAAGCCATACTCTGTACTCTGCAGTTTTGATCACCCTGTTATAGCAAATATTAACAAGAAGGAGAGGGTGTAGACAGAATTACAAGGATGCTGTTTGGACTAGCAGTTACGAGTTATACTAAGAGGTTGGCTACGCTATTATTGGAGCATTTGAAAATGGAAGCATAGGAGAATGCTGTTTATAAAGTCATAAGGTGTTTGTATAAAATCAATGGTTATTCTTTTCTCTGGGGTCAGGGAGTCCAAAACTAGAGGACACATACAGGAGAGTAGATATTGAAAAGAGACCCAACTCCATCATGGGCACTACCCTCTCACCATCAAGGAGATACCTGAGAAAAAAAGTGGCATCCACTATAAGGACCCTCATCAGCCAGGAGATGCCCTATTCCTGTTACCACCAGCAAGGAGGAAGTATGGGATCCTGAAGAGCCACACTCATTGAATCAGCCACAGTGATTCAAGAATAGCTTCATCCCATCCATCATCAGATTTCTGAATGATCTAGTAAACCCATGAATACTACCTATTTTGTTTTGCATTATATTTCATATATTATTATTGTAATTTATAGTACTTTTACATAATGCATTGTACTACTACAACAAAACAAAAAGTTGCACAAGTTTTGTCAGTGATAATATATCTGATTCTAAAGTTGATTACAAGTAAGGTACTAAGTACCTAAAATGAGCTGGTCAAGGATACAATTGCATTTAAGAGGATAGAGGGACTTGGAGGGTTACGGGCCAAGCACAAGCAATTGGGACAAACCAGGAGGATGCTCTGGTCGGCATGGGCCACGTTAGGAATCATTCTGAAGCTATGACACTATGAATAACAATTAAACAAAAAAAGAACCAGACTTCAGGAAATGAAATCTATACACAGTTTAATTTCTAACTGGTTACCTGGTGGCTACTGAAACCAGTCAATGGGTGTACATGGTACATTCAGATACTGTCCCATTGAAACTACATAGGGGAAGATAATAACTGAATGTTCTTGGATTAGTACATTATTAAAGGCGGCAGAAGGGCGTCATGTCAGACCGGGAAGAGGGATAGGAATTAAAATGAGTGACATTGGAAAATTGTTTTTCTCTGATGGAACGGAGGTGCTTGACAAAGTGGTCCGCCAATCTGAGTCGGGTCTCACCAATGCCTCAATGGAGATAGCATGGTATACAATAAAAGACCCCAACACACTCACAGATTTAGTGTTATCGCACCTGGAATCTCATTGTTTGGGGCCCTGAATGGAGGTGAATGGGCAGGTGAAGCACTTTGGCCACTTATAGAGACAAGTGCCAGGAAGGAAGTAGGTAGGGATGGATAGATGGACACAGTAGGAGCAATCCTTGCAAAAAGCGGAGATAAAAATGTGTTTGGTTGCAGGGTCCTGTTGAAGATGAAAGTTGCAGAAAATGATAGTTTGTACACAGAGGCTCATAGAGTGGCAGGTGAGGACTAAAGGAACTCTACTGAGCACATCTCTTCTACCCCCCCATCACGCTTTCCGCAGGGATCACTATGTGACTCCCTTGTCCCTACCTACTAAATGTCTGTTCTGACAATTATCTCTGCATAAACATTAACTACACCAAATTCAAGTAATTATTCCTTCCCCCTTATGTCTTTTTTCCCCATTCTACATTCTGGTTACTACCCACCCCCACAAGTCCCTCTCCTTACCTCATTCTGGTTCCCTTCCTTTCGTGGTCCACTAACTTCTATTAGCTCCCTTCTTCAGCCTTTTACTTCTTCTACCTCTCACTTCCCAGCCTCCTGCTTAATTCTCCCACCTGCCCATTGGTATTGGTTTATCATTGTGACATGCACCGAGAAACAGTAAAAAAAACTTCTCTTACATAGTGTTTATGCAGATCAAATTAATACACAGTGCATTGACATAGAACAATGTAAAACAATTCAAATGCAGAATAAAGCCACGGAAAGAGTATGCAACAGATAAACGATAAAGTGCAAGAGCGTGCCCTCCTCCTCACCCATTATCTGCCACCCTGTAACTCATTCACCTTTCCCTACCTTTTTATTCTGCCCAGTCCTCTCAAGTCCTGGTGAGGGGTCTCGGACCGAAACGTCAACTGTTTCCTGAGTTCTTCCGGCGTTACACACACACACACTCCAATCCCCCTTCCCATCCTATCCACATTCCCACCATCCTCCCTCCTCCACATCTGAGCAGGTGCCGCGGCGCTCACAGGAAGTAGCGCTACCCTCACCAGGGGCCGCCCGGCCTGCCAGTGCGCATGCGCGCCGGGGTCGCCGGCTCTCCCTCTTCCTCCCCCCCTTTCCGTCACCTCATCGCTGATCTCCGGACCGGCGCCGATCGTTTTCTCCCGTCCCCGGACGGCTCCAGGTAGAGGTTACGTGGCTGGCCGTGGGTCACCTCGGGCTCCCTCTCGGCTCTCTGTGTCCCTCTGTCCGCCCCGGCCACCGCTCCGCTCCGTTCCGCCACCGCTCGCGCCGCGCCACCTCCCGCCTCCACACCAGCTGATTGGCTGAACCGCCCTTCCGTTTTTCGCTCTCTCTATCACTGGTGTTCCCATTGGTCGATCCCTCCTGTCCGTAACGACGCCCCTGCGTCCCTTCTTTGTCACTCAACGACATGGGGGGCAGTGATTGGAGTGCTTTAGAACACGCCCTGCCCTGACATTTCTGCGCTTCCTTATTGGGCTGTACCGGAGTTTAGCCGGGCCGTCAGCCATTACGGCCGCCGCACTGATTGGTGAACGAGGACGTCACTCCGTTCACGGTGGGGGTGTGGGTGGAAACAGTCCTTCGGTGTCCCCACCCACTGATTACTCGACGCTTCGCATCCTGTCCCGTTCCCGAACTGCCATTGGTCTGTCTTCATGTCGATCTCTTCAAGCGCAGGGCCTCGCGGGCTGTCCATCTCATCTCCCCGGCCTACGCTGCCAAGAAATTCCTCCGTTGCGTCTCCGCTCGCCCGGTGATTGGTCGGCGCCAAATGCAGTTCGGCCTCTAATTAGCGCAGCCTGCAATCAGTCAGGAAGAAAGGGGTGGGTCACTGCAGTCTGATTGGCTATGGCTCCAAAATAGGACTGTGTTGTGCTTGCAAAACATTTAAAGGGAATCATGGCAAATTCTGCGAATTAAAACCAAAAACATGGGGGTGGAAATGAGTGGGCATACCTGTGCAGCAACCCCCCCCGAAAAACGTCAGAGCAAGGCTTCACGTGGGGCGAGGGGGAGTGCGCGACCCCCGTGTTACGCCAAATACGCCCTTGCAGAATTCGTCAATCATCGCTCCAAGTGCCTGAGATGCAGAATATAATATTGAAATACGGGGTGAATAAACAATATACTAATGTACTTAGAAAACAACAGGGGGTCCCCTATAATAGTATCGCAGTTATACAGTACAGAAACAAGCCCTTCGGACCAATTGTCCATCCCAATCAAAATTCCTATCTAAACTCGTCCCATGTGCCCCATATTCCTTCAAAATTCTTCTTATCCACGTACTTGTTCACGTGTCTTTCAATTGTTGTTAATGTATCTGCCTCAACCATGTCGGTTCCGGGTGAAAATAAACTACCCCTTAGATTCCTATCAAATCTCCATAAAACAAAGGAGCAGAATTAGGGCAGTTGGCCCCTGAGTGGTTGTCATAAATCTCTCTCTCCCTTTTAAATCAATTGCCAATCTATTTCTCCACCTTTTCCTCCCCTCCTCCCCCACACCCTCTCTGCCCTGACCACAGCTTCCCTCTCCATCTGCTCTCCTTCCCTGTCTCTTCACAAACTCTCTCCTCCATCTCCTTTCTCCCTTTTTAATTCCTGATGAAGGCTCTCTGTTTATTCCTGTCCATAGATGCAGCCTGGCCTGCTGAGTTTTTCTAGCATTTGCAGAATCTTGCATTCACAGCTTAACTCTGACTGATACCTTGAGGCCATTGAAAGCAATCAATGGGCAGGATACTTGGTAGTGTGAAGGAGCAGAGGGATCTGAGGGTACATGTCCACAGATCCCTGAAAGTTGCCTCACAGGTAGATAGGGTAGTTAAGAAAGCTTATGGGGTGTTAGATTTCATAAGTCGAGGGATAGAGTTTAAGAGTGACGGGGTAATGATGCAGCTCTGTAAAACTCTGGTTAGGCCACACTTGGAGTATGTGTCCAGTTCTGCTTGCCTCACTAGAGGAAGGATGTGGAAGCTTTGGAAAGGGTACAGAGGAGATTTACCAGGATGCTGCCTGGTTTAGAGAGTATGCAGAGATCATGGGAGCTAGGGCTCTACTCTCTGGAGAGAAGGAGGATGAGAGGAGACATGATAGAGGTATACAAGATATTAAAAGGAATGGATAGAGTGGACAGCCAGCACCTCTACCCCAGGGCACACTGCTCAATACAAGAGGACATGGCTTTAAGGGTGGAAAGTTCAAGGGGTATATTAGAGGAAGGGTTTTTACTCAGAAAGTGGTTGGTGTGTGGAATCCACTGCCTGAGTCAGTGGTGGAGGCAGATACACTAGTGAAATTTAAGAGACTACTAGACAGGTATATGAAGGAATTTAAGGTGGAGAGTTATATGGGAGGCAAGGTTTAAGGGCCTGTACTGTACTGTATTGTTCTTTGTGTGGGATTCTCAGATTCTGCCCCACAGAAACTAGTCAGGGAAGGAGGGAAAGAGTGTTCATATTAATCAATAGCCATTGAATCCCTCAGGATCAGATCAGCAAAGATCATCTCCTTTTAAAGGCTCTCCCAGCCACTTAATGCACAGTTCAATACAGGTCAGATGTGTCACAGAATACTCTGCTTCCTTGTATACTCAGGGAACTATCCCTCAACTCAACAAAGTCAAAGTGTATTGTCATATTCACACAGGCATGCTCTGTTATGGCACAGATCCGAGTATGCCAGGTGGAATGAAGCAGCAAGCCCCTGGCAGGCAAAGCAAACTCCTAAAAAGGCTTGGTGGAATTCAACAGTACATCTAAAAACTGGGAAGACATTGCACTCAGTAGGCGCAGCTGGAGAAAAGGGAACTGCAATACATGTTTTCAATCTGCACAGAACAATTGGCAGGTGAGACTGAACATCCAAAAGTCCAACCACTAACCACAGCCACCACTTGTGTCCACACCACACCCGAAATTGTGGATCCCAAATTGGCCTTTGCAGCCTGAATTCCCACCGATTATCAACCCTTCAGAGAATAAAGTTCAAAGCAGTTGGTATCGAAATACATGCATATCACCATTTACAACCCTGAGATTCATACTTAATAAATCTACAGAATAACAACCGTAAAAGAATCAATGAACAACGGCCCAACTGGGGCATTCAACCAGATTGCAAAAGGCAACAAACCGTGCAAATACAAAAATAATAGTAAATAAACAAGCAATACATAATTGAGAACATGAGATGAAGGGTCCTTGAAAGCTAATCCTTTGTTTCAGGGTACATTTCAATGAAGGGGGCAAGAGAAATTTTCCTGGATGGTTGAGGGGTAGTAACTGTTTCAGAATCTGGTAGAGCAAGTCCTGAAGCTCCTGTAACTCCTTCCTGATGGCAGCAGTGAGAAGAGAGCAAGTCCTGGCTGGTGGGGGTCCCTGATGATGAATCTTGCAACAACATACTCAACTTGAGTGATCGTACTGTTACATACCCCATGGGTATCTTGTGACTGTCACATGATGATGATGTAATTAAGTATCTGGTGAGCATGGTGTAATGGTCTTGTGATGGTGGGATGATGTAATTTACCGCCACTGAGGTCACATGATGTAATTTTCCTGCCAGTGAGAGGTCATGTGATGGCCTGTTTCAACAGGTATATAAGGGGTAAGCCTTGCTGTGACGCAGGTCAGTTCATCGTTTAATTCATCAGTGACTCCGTTATGTTGTGTATTCATCCCATGACGCAGTTTTGTTTTAGAGTGGAGTTTTACTTTCTGCCTTAAGTCTCAAAGGTTATTGCCGGCAATCTCACCAAACGCTGCCAGTTTAGTCCAGTTGGAGAGTGAAGAATTTACCGAAGTATGGAAAATCGAAGGATTGAGTAAAGTTGGTGTTGTCAGCGGTAATACAGGATTGACCTTATTTAATCTTCGTTCAAGATAGCTCCTGCACTGTGAAAGCAGAAAGAGCTGGGCGCAGCGTTATTCACCAAGAAAAGGTCAGTGCTTCTCAGCCGTTTTATTTCCTTTGTCATAAATCCTTCAGACAAGGCATATTTCGGCTGGGATCAGCAGTAACGTCATGTCATCGAGGAGTTTGTTACTTCAGGAAAGTCTGTCCTTATTGACTGTGTAAATCATTTGGACTTTTGCATTTACCTCTTTTAAAAACTATGTTCTCATTTATTGCTTTAAGAAATGTGTTCACATTTATCGCTTTTAGAACTGTTTGAGTTGCCATAAAGCCGTTAACTTCCAGTTAAGTTAGTCGTTTATTTACTTTTGGTTTCTTTATTGAGCAGTGTTTAATAAACGTTTTATTTGTTTATAAAAAACCTGTCTCAATTCTATATTCATTGTTGCCATACCATAACAGTACTACTATCCAATGAAAAACACATTGGCACATTGCAAAGGATGCACAATATTCAAGAAAAACAGCAATTCAATATCCATTATTCACAACCTTTGCAAGAAAAAAACACTTAGAATGAAAAAAGGCCATTTTCATGTTATATTGTCTACCAACTGATTCTGTCCCACACGTGGTGCACAATGTACTGACACTACAACCAATACTTGTGAAATTCCTACAACTTCTCATGAAGCATTGGCGTACCAAAATCACCCTATCTACTAATAACCAAAAAACAACCACCACTATCAAAATAAACTGAGGCATTTTTCAAGGTGACTCTCCGAGCCCACTATGGTTTTCCCTAGCATTAAACCCGCTAATTTACTCAATCGGATGAGATCAGGGTATCAAATCAGAAACAACCAAATTAATTGTACCTTGACACCCCTGCTATGCACAGACAATTTGAAATTATATGTTCCTTCTTCAGTTAAGCTAAAGCAATTAATTCAAATTGTAGAAATATTTTTGAAAGATACAAATATAAATGTTGGACTAAGTAAGTACAGAATATTAAACACAAAGAAAGGTGCAATAGAGCTAGTGGAATACAAAGATGGGTAGCAGGATACAATAACACCGATGGAAGAACATTAAAAACACAAGTATCTGGGATATAGATAGATAGATACTTTATTCATTCCTAAGGGGAAATTCAACATTTTTCCAGTGTCCCATACACTTATTGTAGCAAAACTAATTACATAAGTATTTAACTCAATATAAATATGATATGCATCTAAAATCACCCTCCCAAAAAGCTTTAATAAATAGCTTTTAAAAAGTTCTTAAATAGTTACTAAAGTGCATTGAGTGGTAACTTAAGCTCAGTCCTAACCCCGGCACTTTAACATGTCTTGCCCTTGGTGGTTGAATTGTAGAGCCGAATGGCGTTGGGGAGTAATGATCTCTTCATTCTGTCTGAGGAGCATTGCATTGACAGCAACCTGCCGTTGAAGCTGCTTCTCTGTCTCTGGATGGTGCTGTGCAGAGGATATCAACAAACTCAGAAAATAGATCATAGTGTGATAAAGAGAAAACATTCGACAGAATTTACTTCAAGGCTTAAGAAAATCTGCAAAACAGAGCTCAATAGTAAAATATAACAAAGGCAGTCAACACTTTCACTACACCCATTGTAACATTCTTTTGGCATAACATCCTAAACTGATCTGGAAAATTGACAAAGAAAAATAAGAACTGAAATGATAAATTTTAGAAAACACTGTGAATGCACTTAGATTAGTGCCACCCAGGACTGAAAGAGGAAGAGGAACAAAAGACATTAAAAAATTTATACTCGTCAGATTAAAACTTCTAAGGATACATTTTCATCAACAAAAACAGGATTCACCACTCCATGCAAGCATATGCAATTCTGATAAGAAGCACACACCATTTAAATCAAAATTAAGACATTATCACTACAGAAGGAAAGGTTAGCCAATGGAAGAGCATGACCCTTGATGGAAGACATTCTCATGATCTGAGCAGACTATGTGTCAACAAGGAGGCCTCTAACACCCAGCTCAGAGTTGGAGAATTCTTCCCAGAAACAGGGTTCCTTGTGGTAATACGGGACCAAGTGGTTAATACACAAAAAAAATCAAAAACACATAAAAAGACCAACAAATTCAAGATAAATGCAGAAAATGACAAAAGAAACCAAAAACAATCCAACAAATTATATGATCCTGCAGCAGTTGAGCTCGATCTGTTTACTTACCCAGGCACAAGCAAGTGACAAACATCATTCATCAAAATACAAATACAGAAAACCACATACCTTATTCTAAATACAAGCCTGATCCAGTTTCAGTCAGAGCCCTACAAATTATATTACGACCTATCCATTGTTACAGATAGACCAATCCATAATAACTGTACAGATATAATATTACATGATAAACAAGCAAGAACAACTTCACAGATGTAGCCATTCCAAACCACATAACATACAGAAATCAATAAATGAAAAACACCAGAAATATGCTGAGTTGAAAGAGGAAATTGAAAGACTATGGAACATGAACAGGGTATAAATTGTCCGGAGCGTAATATCTACAACTGGTATCATCCCAAAGGCACGACACAATAGCATTAAACTATTACACCTACACAGCAATATTTGTGTAAATCTCCAGAAAGCCACAATACTAAACACCACTAGAATGAGTTGAAAGCAATTGAGAAATGTGTGTGCTCCATTATATCCCTACCTCAGGTTTTACAAGCACAAGCTGAGAAAAACCAAAAATATAATAATTTTTATCAAGCTCTTTTCATACAGATGATTCCATTCAAAGTGCTTTACAATGTGATAAAGATACAAATCTGAAAATAAAATTAGAATTAAAGATAAAAATAAATATGAGAATAAAAGACAAAAAGATGTCAGTTAAAAGCACAGTGAAATAAATTGGTTTTGAGCTTTGTTTGGAAGTCTGCATCTCTTGAAATTTTAGGCATTGAATTCCACAGTTTAGGGGTGTAGATGAAGGGCAGTAGCTGTTACTGAACCTGGTGGTGTAGGACTTCAGGCTTCTGCGCCTTGTGTTGGACAGGAGCCACGAGAATATGGAGTGGCCCGGATGGTGTGGATCTTTGATAGTGAACGTTGCCTTCCAGAGGAACATTCTCCAGTGTTAGCATCAGTGGTAGGGAGGGGTGTGCCCGTGATGTTTTGGGCTGAGTTCACTACTCTCTGCAGCTTCTTACAATTCTGTGCTTTCAAGTTGCTGTACCAGACTGTGACGCGACCTGTCCAGAAACTTTCAACGGTGTAGACAACATACAACAGTACAGCACATGAACAGACCCCAATGTTGAACTGAACTAATTAAATCAGTAATCACATGTCCAAAGAAATTAATCCCTTCTGCCTACCACTCCATTTCCTGCATTTTCATGTGTCTGTCTTACAGACTCTTAAAGAGCTCCATCATATCTGCCTGCATCACCACCCCTGTCAGCACATTCCAGGCACCCACCGCTCTGTGTGAAAGCAATTCACCCTGCGCATGTCCTTTGAATCTTCCCCCACCCCTCCATACACATTAAATCCATGCTCTCTGGTATTGGACATTTCCACCCTGGGGAAAAGGAAAGGCTGTCTGCTCGATCCATGCCTTATAAACCTTCCCTCAGCCTCTGCCACTCCAGAGAAAACAACCCAAGTTTACAAGCACCGCAGAACATTACAGCACAGTACAGACCATTCAGCCCACAATGTTGTGCTAACCTACTCCAAAATCATACAAATCCTACCCTCCTAAGTACTCCCAATTTTTATTCTGTTACTCATTAAGAGAATCCAAACTCTCCTTCCAGTTCATTGAGGCAGCATCCTGGAGGACAACTTCTGCACACTTCAACACTCTTCCTCGAGTGGGGTGAACAGAACTGCATGAGATACTCCGTGTGGCTACACAGAATTTGATATTGCTGCGACATAATTTCCCGACTCTTGAACCCAGACCCTCGACTAATAAAGGCAGGTGTGCTGTACGCCTCTTTTACCACCCTGTCAACCTGTGCAGCCACTTTCAGGGAGCTGTAGACTCGGACCCCAAAATCCCTCTGTAATGTCAACACTGAAGCTCATAACAGCTCAAATGCACGTTCTCTGGTACTTCAGCCATGGGTAGAAAGATACTGACTGTCTACTCTATCCATGCTTCTGGTAACCTTATAAATTATAAATGATCAAGTCAAGTCACTTTTATTGTCATTTCGACCATAACTGCTATGTACATGCAAAAATGAGACAATGTTTCTCAAGACCATGGTGTTCCATGACACAGTACAAAAACTATGTAAAAAACAACACAGAGAGAAAAAAAATAACTACACTAGACTACAGACCTACCCAGGACTGCATAAAGTGCACAAAACAGTGCAGGCATAAATAATAAACAGGACAATAAGGCAGTAAGGTGTCAGTCCAGGCTCTGGGTATTGAGTAGTCCGATAGCTTGGGAGAAGAAACTGTTACATAGTCTGGCTGTGAGAGCCCGAATGCTCTCACAGAATATACAGAAGAGAGGGAGGGATCAGGAAGAGGCTGTGAGGCAGGTGCTGTGGGAGGGGCAGTGAGGACTCAATGTGTATCCTTGGATAACATTGGATTGTAGCTCCCAGCTACAATCTTCTTTCAGCCATGATTCAGTGATGCCTGCAATCTCATAACCTGCCGATCCACAACTGTGCTGCAAGTTCATCTACCTTATTCCATATACTGTGCACAGTCCTGTATTCACCCTTTCTGACTTTGTCCACCTTTTACATTGCAACTCATCTTGTTGACTGCAATTTTGTCCTGTCAACACCCTCTCCTCAGTATTGCCACCGTTTTTAAACCAGCTACATCATCTTCAACAGTATCGTCCACCTTTCTACGATACTTCTTGCATTGAAATGTCAGCAGCTCAGGACACTGGTCACACCATGATCAACCTTTTGATTCCTGGCTTTGTCTGAGGTCTTACCAACATCGGTCTCTACAAGCTCTCCACTGACTATCCTGGCACTCTGGTTCCCATCCCCTACAACTCTCGTTTAAATCTCGTGTAGATTTAACAAATGTTCCCATTAGGATATGAGATCCCCTTCAGTTCAGGTGTAAACAGTCCTTTCTGTACAGGTCCCACCTTCCATGGAAGACAGCTGAGTGATCCAAAAATGTTATGGCCTTCCTCCTACACCAACTCCTTAGCCATGTATTAAACTATACAATCTTCCTAGGTCTGACCTCTTTAGCACGTGGCATGGGTAGTAGACATGAAATCACAACCCTGGAGGATCTGCACTTTAACTTAGCACACACCTGCCTGAACACTCTATGCACACTTGTCACTCATCCTACCCATGTCATTGGTACCCACATGGACCACAACTTCAGCCTGTTCACCCTCCCACTTAAGAATACCAAGGACTCAATCCAAGATAAGGCAATACATCACCCAGGAATTCTCACCTACCAAACTCACTGCCCATTCCCCTAACTAACAAGTCCCCTATCACCACAGCTTGCCTCTTCTCACTCCCTTCCCTTCTGACTCACAGAGCCAGATTCAGTGCCAGAGACTCGACAGTGACACACATGACAGTATCCAAAGTGATGTCCCAGTTATTGAGGGGGATGGCCACAGGGGTACTCTGGACTGGCTCTCAGCAGGCTCTATGTTACATTGCACAGTGTGACAATGTGATATACATGAACTGTATTCAAGACTAGTACCCCAGTATATGAAAAAATAATGAACCAATTCCATTTCTGATGCTGCTCACAATCAGGTCTCTCGTCAGCTTCCGCCGCAGCAGATTGAACAAAACCAAGCCGCCTCTCCGACATCTCCCCGTTCTTTCCAAACCACGCAGCATCCCAGCCTGGTGAATGAGGAGGCTGTCACACTTCGATTGGAACCTCGGCCGTCAATCAAGATCTCAGGGCCGGTTCGTGCCGCTGATGCCGCCACCGCCGGCATTTGTGAATGGAGCTACAACCTGAGTGGTTGCCTCAGTTCGGCTGGGCAGGAGCGGAAGGTTGATTGGTTGGAGGAAGGCAGCGGGTTCGAGGAAAGGCGATTGGTGGCGGGCTCTAACAGCGTGACGAATCATTGGTCGGCTTGCGCGGGTGGGCGGGACGGGAGGTTTGTTTGCTGAAGAAGCGGTGTGAGGGGCGAATTTCATTGCTCCTGCCCGGTGTCGATCATCAGCAGGCGGCGTCTCCGGCTGCGCGGGAGGGCGGGAGCATATTTGGTTTAAGAGGCGGAGCCGATTGGTGGATCTACGTATCAATGGGCATGTTCTCCGGTGGTTGATTGGTGCAGGTGGGAGGAAAAGGGTTGTTTTGATGCGGATCTGATTGGCGATGCGCGCCAAGTTCATCAGCCTGCACGGCGGCAGGTTCACCGCGGGTGGGCGGGCGCAGAATCTTGTTGTGCGGCGAAGTCGATTGGCGGAACTATGCTGCCAATCAACATCTTGAGCGACGCATGATTGTTTGTCTCTGCGTGAATGGGCGGGAGCCGTGGGTTGTTTGGCTGCGGAGCTGATTAGCAGGCAAGGTGCCAATCAGCACCTAACGCGGTGGATTATTGGTCAATTCGGCGCGGGTGGGCGGAAGGAGAAGGTTGTTTGGCTGATGTAGCGGCCGGCTTGACGAAGCCGATTGGCGGGACGGAATGCCACCCGCCTGCTGATTGGGCTTGATGGAACGGGCGGGAACAGAAGATTTTATTGGCCGGAGGGAGTGCGGGAGTGCATTGGCAGGTCCGGCCGTCGGTCAGGGGTCGAGCCTATGATGATTGGTTCTCCCTGGGAGAGAGGGTGGGAGCTAATGAATGATTGGCGGTTCTGAATGTCAATCAGTGGCCCCGTTGGAGGGGGAGGGAGGAGGTTTCCGGCCGGCGGCAGACGCGCACGGAGGCAGAGATCGAGTGAGTGAGCGGCCGGACGGTGGAGGGCGGACAAGTGAGGCTCAGGCTTCAGTCCACAGGTGCCAGTGTACAGGCCGCACAGCATGGAGGGCGGGCCGGGGGAGCAGGCCCAGGACAGGGCGAGGTGAGGGCTCCCTGGTCGGCTTGGGTGGGCAACGTTGGGGGGGAGGGATGAGGGTCAGCATTTGGTGTGGTTCAGCGTTGGGGCTCCTTTTTTAGGGGTAAGGGGTCAATATTGGGGATGAAGTGTGAAAAGTGAAGTTGGAGTTATTATTGGCGTAAGGGGTCAGCATTGTGTACGAGGTCAATTGGATGTGAGAGGTCAATATTTGTGATGAGCGGGTCACAGTTGAGGGCGATGGTTCTACTCGGTTTGAGGGGTCATTGGGGGTGAGGGGTCATTACTGGTGTCAAAGGTAATTGCTGAGGGGTATAAGTTCACTGCTGAGGGTGAGGGTTGATCAGTGGACTGAGCGTGAGGGGTTGAAAAGTGGGAGGGGGTGTGTCTGCACGACTGAGAGGTCAACATGTAGTGTCAGCCCACTGGAGGGGTGAACATTACAGGGTAAAGTGTCTTTACTGGCAAAAACCTCACTAAATCTCTTTTCCACCCTCCCACTTTCCCTATTTGCCTCTATCCCTACACTCCTTCCCACCCTATCTCCTCCCTCATTGTTCCCCTCTTCCTTCTGCCTCCCTCTCTGACCCTCTCCCCTCTCCCCTTTCCCTACAGCTGACCTTCCTCACCACATCCCCACTACCAACCAATCCCACCCCCACCCTCTAGTGCCATGAACGGTTCCTTGACGCCTCCCCCTTCGGGGGAATCAGAAAACCCACCCCTGGCGCCCCCAGCCTGGCAGGACTTCTGTGAGCTCCAGGCTGCCGCTGCAGCTGCTGACTTTGCCCGGCGCTGCAGGCGATTCCTGGCCCTCCACCCCAACCAGGAGGTGCCTGGGGGGGGCTCAGCCCTCTCCCGACACTTCGTCCGCCACTTCCTGGACCGTTTCCGGCAGGAGCTGGCTGCCGGCGGAGGGGGCGCTCCCCCCTCCTCCTCCTCCCCAGCCCCCTCTCCCTCACCCTCACCCACCCCATCCCCTTCCTCACCCCCTGCCCACCTCTCCCGTAGCACAGAGGAGTTGCCAGGTCCCCGTCCACTCCCCAAGCCCCGTCTGCGCAAACGGTTCTCCCTCAGAAGCGTCGGACGCTCGGTCAGGGGAAGCGTCAGGGGGATTCTCCATTGGAGGAGTGGAGGAGGAACGGGGGCTTCCGAAGAGGAGGAGGCATCGGAGGATGCAGGTGGGGCGAGGGAGCCAACCTCTGAGCGGTGGTCCCACCGCCTGGAGAGGCTGAGGCTGGGCAGGAGCCCACAGCGACCCCCTGCCCTGGACCCCCGGGAGGTCAGGCGGACAGGCCTCCTGAACTACGTGGCGGCCGAGGAAGCAATCAGCGGTGGCAGGGCACGATGGAGTAAGTGCCGGTTGGTGCTGCGCCAAGCTAGCCAGGAAGAGGGCTACCGGCTGGAGTTCTATGTCCCACCAAAGGTAAACCACTCCTTCAGAGCGGGCAGGGATATCAAATCCAGTGATTCATGGGTTTATATGTATGATAATGGTCCTCCAAAACTGGAAAACTTGCCGGAATCTAATAAAGAGGATCGTCAGGTGGGTTATGCAGACCTCTGGGAGTGGGTTACATACAGGGATCTAAGCTTGGGATTCAGTGCTTTTGTGTATAGAATAGTATGTGCAGGAGAGGGTTGTAGACTAAAATTTTAATTAGGGGTTTTATATTGGCAATAACAAGCCACTAGGAATGGTTTACTGTGATCTAGTGCAGGGGTTTGTGGGGAATGATATATAGATTACCAGATCCCTGGAAATGCTTACAGGTTAGGATCTAATCTGGTATTCGGTGGGAGGGGGGTTCTTGTACAGACAACAGATCCCCATCAGTAGGTAACAGGCTGGGATCTAATTAGAGTTGACAGGGTTGAAATTTAGAATAGCCAAACCCCAAATGTGGGTTACAGAGGCCACTCCAATCCAGGATTTCGGGAGGTGGATGGCATTTTGTGTGTAGAATCATGGATCCCCAGTTGACTACAAGATGGGGTGTCACTGTGTTATTGTCTTGTGTTTCAGGCCACCAAACCTCGTGTCAGTATTCTTTGCTCCTCAATTGTGGACGTTAGAACGAGTACTTCCCTTGAGATGCCTGACAAGGAGAATACTTTTGTATTAAAGGTAACAAACTATATTCGTCTTGATTATTTTTGAAAGACAACATAGAGGGAACTTCACTCTCTGTCTGACCCCAGTAGTGTGTGTGATGGGACGGTGTGGAGGGAGCTTCACTCTGTGTCTGACCCCGGGAGTGTGTGAGGGGACGGTGTGGAGGGAGCTTCACTCTCTGTCTAACCCCAGTAGTGTGTGTGATGGGACGGAGTGGAGGGAGCTTCACTGTGTGTCTGACCCCGGGAGTGTGTGATGGGACAGAGTGGAGCGAGATTCACTCTGTGCCTGACCCTGGGAATGTGGGATGGGACGGTGTGGAGGGAGCTTCACTCTGTGTCTGACCCCGGGAGTGTGTGATGGGACGGTGTGGAGGGAGCTCCACTCTGTGTCTGATCTCCAGGAGTGTGTGATGGGACGGTGTGGAGGGAGCTTCACTCTGTGTCTGACCCTGGGAGTGTGTGATGGGATGGTGTGGAGGGAGCTTCACTCTGTGTCTGACCCTGGGAGTGTGTGATGGGACGGTGTGGAGGGAGTTTCACTCTGTGTCTGACCCCGGGAGTGTGTGATGGGACGGTGTGGAGGGAGATTCACTCTGTGTCTGACCCCGGGAGTGTGTGATGGAACGGTGTGGAGGGAGCTTCACTCTGTGTCTGACCCTGGGAGTGTGTGATGGGACGGTGTGGAGGGAGCTTCACTCTGTGTCTGACCCTGGGAGTGTGTGATGGGACGATGTGGAGGGAGTTTCACTCTGACTGACTCTGGAAGTGTGTGAGGGAGCCCCACACTGTATCTGACCCTCGACTTGTTTGATGGGAGAGTGTGAAGAGAGTTTCACTCTGTCAGACCCTGAAGGAGCTGAGGACTCCTACCTCAGCACCAAAGTCTATTTCTAGCGCTGGGCTGCTTATTGTTAAACTGAACTTTCACTGTTCTCTCAACCCCCTCCTCTGGCAGACGGATGACCTGACGGATTATATCTTGGAGACGGTCGATTCTCTGCAGATGAAGTCCTGGCTGGCCGATATTCAGGAGTGCATGAGCCCTGGGTGAGTGGGGTGCCTGTGTGGACGGGTATACTGGGTGAGTGGGGTGCCTATGTGGACGGGTATACTGGGTGAGTGGGATGCCTATGTGGACGGGTATACTGGGTGAGTGGGGTGCCTATGTGGACGGGTATGCTGAGTGAGTGGGGTGCCCGTGTGGACGGGTATACTGGGTGAGTGGGGTGCCTGTGTGGACGGGTATACTGGGTGAGTGGGGTGCCTATGTGGACGGGTATACTGGGTGAGTGGGGTGCCTGTGTGGTTGGGTATGCTGGGTGAGTGGGGTGCCCGTGTGGACGGGTATGCTGGGTGAGTGGGGTGCCCGTGTGGACGGGTATACTGGGTGAGTGGGGTGCCCGTGTGGACGGGTATACTGGGTGAGTGGGGTGCCTGTGTGGACGGGTATGCTGGGTGAGTGGGGTGCCTGTGTGGACGGGTATACTGGGTGAGTGGGGTGCCTGTGTGGTTGGGTATGCTGGGTGAGTGGGGTGCCTGTGTGGACGGGTATACTGGGTGAGTGGGGTGCCTGTGTGGTTGGGTATGCTGGGTGAGTGGGGTGCCCGTGTGGACGGGTATGCTGGGTGAGTGGGGTGCCCGTGTGGACGGGTATACTGGGTGAGTGGGGTGCCCGTTTGGACGGGTATACTGGGTGAGTGGGGTGCCCGTGTGGACGGGTATGCTGGGTGAGTGGGGTGCCCGTGTGGACGGGTATACTGGGTGAGTGGGGTGCCTGTGTGGACGGGTATACTGGGTGAGTGGGGTGCCCACGTGGACGGGTATACTGGGTGAGTGGGGTGCCTGTGTGGTTGGGTATGCTGGGTGAGTGGGGTGCCTATGTGGACGGGTATACTGGGAGAGTGGGGTGCCTATGTGGACGGGTATGCTGGGTGAGTGGGGTGCCTATGTGGACGGGTATGCTGGGTGAGTGGGGTGCCTGTGTGGACGGGTATACTGGGTGAGTGGGGTGCCTGTGTGGTTGGGTATGCTGGGTGAGTGGGGTGCCTATGTGGACGGGTATACTGGGAGAGTGGGGTGCCTATGTGGACGGGTATGCTGGGTGAGTGGGGTGCCTGTGTGGACGGGTATACTGGGTGAGTGGGGTGCCTGTGTGGTTGGGTATGCTGGGTGAGTGGGGTGCCCGTGTGGACGGGTATGCTGGGTGAGTGGGGTGCCCGTGTGGACGGGTATACTGGGTGAGTGGGGTGCCCGTGTGGACGGGTATACTGGGTGAGTGGGGTGCCTGTGTGGACGGGTATGCTGGGTGAGTGGGGTGCCTGTGTGGACGGGTATACTGGGTGAGTGGGGTGCCTGTGTGGTTGGGTATGCTGGGTGAGTGGGGTGCCTGTGTGGACGGGTATACTGGGTGAGTGGGGTGCCTGTGTGGTTGGGTATGCTGGGTGAGTGGGGTGCCCGTGTGGACGGGTATGCTGGGTGAGTGGGGTGCCCGTGTGGACGGGTATACTGGGTGAGTGGGGTGCCCGTTTGGACGGGTATACTGGGTGAGTGGGGTGCCCATGTGGACGGGTATGCTGGGTGAGTGGGGTGCCCGTGTGGACGGGTATACTGGGTGAGTGGGGTGCCTGTGTGGACGGGTATACTGGGTGAGTGGGGTGCCCACGTGGACGGGTATACTGGGTGAGTGGGGTGCCCACGTGGACGGGTATACTGGGTGAGTGGGGTGCCTGTGTGGTTGGGTATGCTGGGTGAGTGGGGTGCCTATGTGGACGGGTATACTGGGAGAGTGGGGTGCCTATGTGGACGGGTATGCTGGGTGAGTGGGGTGCCTGTGTGGACGGGTATACTGGGTGAGTGGGGTGCCTGTGTGGTTGGGTATGCTGGGTGAGTGGGGTGCCCGTGTGGACGGGTATGCTGGGTGAGTGGGGTGCCCGTGTGGACGGGTATACTGGGTGAGTGGGGTGCCCGTGTGGACGGGTATACTGGGTGAGTGGGGTGCCTGTGTGGACGGGTATGCTGGGTGAGTGGGGTGCCTGTGTGGACGGGTATACTGGGTGAGTGGGGTGCCTGTGTGGTTGGGTATGCTGGGTGAGTGGGGTGCCTGTGTGGACGGGTATACTGGGTGAGTGGGGTGCCTGTGTGGTTGGGTATGCTGGGTGAGTGGGGTGCCCGTGTGGACGGGTATGCTGGGTGAGTGGGGTGCCCGTGTGGACGGGTATACTGGGTGAGTGGGGTGCCTGTGTGGACGGGTATACTGGGTGAGTGGGGTGCCCACGTGGACGGGTATACTGGGTGAGTGGGGTGCCCACGTGGACGGGTATGCTGGGTGAGTGGGGTGCCTGTGTGGACGGGTATACTGGGTGAGTGGGGTGCCTATGTGGACGGGTATACTGGGTGAGTGGGGTGCCTATGTGGACGGGTATACTGGGTGAGTGGGGTGCCCACGTGGACGGGTATACTGGGTGAGTGGGGTGCCTATGTGGACGGTTATACTGGGTGAGTGGGGTGCCCACGTGGACGGGTATGCTGGGTGAGTGGGGTGCCTATGTGGACGGGTATACTGGGTGAGTGGGGTGCCTATGTGGACGGGTATACTGGGTGAGTGGGGTGCCTATGTGGACGGGTATACTGGGTGAGTGGGGTTCCCATGTGGACGGGTATGCTGGGTGAGTGGGGTGCCTATGTGGACGGGTATACTGGGTGAGTGGGGTGCCCACGTGGACGGGTATGCTGGGTGAGTGGGGTGCCTATGTGGACGGGTATACTGGGTGAGTGGGGTGCCTATGTGGACGGGTATGCTGGGTGAGTGGGGTGCCTATGTGGACGGGTATGCTGGGTGAGTGGGGTGCCTATGTGGACGGGTATGCTGGGTGAGTGGGGTGCCTGTGTGGACGGGTATACTGGGTGAGTGGGGTGCCTGTGTGGACGGGTATACTGGGTGAGTGGGGTGCCTATGTGGTTGGGTATGCTGGGTGAGTGGGGTGCCCGTGTGGACGGGTATACTGGGTGAGTGGGGTGCCTGTGTGGACGGGTATACTGGGTGAGTGGGGTGCCTGTGTGGACGGGTATACTGGGTGAGTGGGGTGCCTATGTGGACGGTTATACTGGGTGAGTGGGGTGCCTGTGTGGTTGGGTATGCTGGGTGAGTGGGGTGCCTGTGTGGACGGGTATACTGGGTGAGTGGGGTGCCTATGTGGACGGGTATACTGGGTGAGTGGGGTGCCTATGTGGACGGGTATGCTGGCCTCAAAGTCCACTTTGCCTGCTGGTGTATTTTGTGGGTGGAATAGTAGCCTGATTCCTAATGATTATCACGGTGCCAGAGAGCCGGGTTCAGTTCCTGCCGCTGCCTGTTCGGAATTTGTATGTCCTCATTGTGACAATGTGGGCGCTCAGTTTCCTCCTGTCGTCTGAAGGGGAATCGGGTGGTAGGTAATACCCATGATTAGGGTATGGTTAAATCAGGGGTTGTTGGTCAGCAAGGCTCGAAGGGCCTATTTCACACTGTATCTTCATAAATAAATAAATCGTCTTGATGCACTCAGCAGGGAAACAAGATGAGCGGCCTAACTCGTCTGTACCAACCCAGTGATCATTTCACTGCAGCAGGACATTGAGATGAACGAATAATACATTACATTGTAGCAATGTGCTACTTGGCGGCGCTGGCATTTAATCCCTAGTGCCCGCTCTCTCCGGGCGGAAATGACGTCAGAGGTGCATTACCAAAGTCTCCCCCCGCACGCTGGCTATTTGTGAATTGGTTCGCCTGCGCAGAAAGTGGGTCGCCACATAACCCCCCCCTCCCAGAACCGGCAATACACCCCCCAATGTCCACAGTCTGGATCAGCCTCTGTTTGGGAGGTCTGCCTCTGCGCCGCGGTGTCTGTACAGCGACCGGCTGCTCCAAGTCCACATGGGCTGGTTTGAGTTGGTCCACCGTGAAAACCTCCTCTCTTCCCCCAATGTCCAGAACGTATGTGGACCTGTTGTTGTTGATCACCTTGAACGGCCCCTCGTACGGCCGCTGTAGCGGTTCTGGTGTCCGCCCCTTCGTACAAACACAAACTTACAGTTCTGCAGGTCTTTGGGTACATGGGTCGGGGTCCGTCCTTGCTGTGAAGTTGGTACGGGGGCCATGTTGCCGAGCCTTTCGCGTAGCCTGTCCAGGACTGCTGCGGGTTCTTCCTCTTGCCCCCTTGGGGCTGGTATGAACTCTCCTGGGACAGCCAGGAGTGCACCGTATACCAACTTGGCCGACGAGGCGTGCAGATCCTCCTTGGATGCTGTACAAATTCCAAACAGGACCCAGGGAAGCTCATCCACCCAGTTAGGTCCTCTCAGTCGGGCCATGAGAGCCGACTTCAAGTGACGGTGGAAGCGTTCCACCAGTCCGCTTGACTGTGGGTGGTAGGCAGTTGTGTGGTGCAGCTGCGTTCCCAACAGGCTGGCCACAGCCGACCACAGGCTGGAGGTGCACTGGGCGCCCCTGTCGGAGGTAATGTGGGCCGGTACCCCGAAGCGTGCTACCCAGGTTGCAATCAGTGCTCGGGCGCAGGAATCGGCAGATGTGTCAGTGAGCGGGACCGCCTCTGGCCACCTTGTGAACCGGTCTACCATAGTTAGGAGGTACCGCGCTCCGCGGGACACTGGTAGGGGGCCAGTGAATGTGGTTGAACCTCCGGTGGGTGGGTTCGAACTGCTGCTGCGGGGCTTTAGTGTGCCGCTGCACCATGGCTGTTCGGCACTGTGCGCACGTTCTGGCCCATTCACTGACCTGCTTGCGAAGTCAGTGCCACGCAAACTTGCTGGAGACCAGCCAGACGGTTGTCCTGATAGATGGGTGCGCCAAACCGTATATGGAATCGAAAACTCGCCGGCTCCAGGCTGCCGGGATGATGGGGCGAGGTTGGCCGGTAGCCACGTCACAGAGGAGGGTCCTCTCACCTGGGCCTACGAGAAAGTCTTGCAGCTGCAAACCCGAGACTGCGGTCCTGTAGCTGGGCATCTCATCATCTGCCTGCTGTGCCTCCGCCAGTGCTGCATAGTCCACCCCCAGGGACAGGGCCTGGACAGCTGGTCTGGAGAGTGCGTCCGCTACGACGTTGTCCTTTCCCGAGACATGCTGGATGTCCGTCGTGTACTTGGAGATGTAGGACAGATGTGGCTGTTGGCAAGCTGACAAGGGATCGGACACCTTCGTGAACGCGAAGGTCAATGGTTTGTAGTCCGTGAATGCGGCGAACGGCCTGCCTTCTAAGAAGTACCTGAAATGCCGGATTGCCAGATACAGTGCCAACAGCTCCCGGTCGAAGGCACTGTACTTGAGTTCAGGTGGTCGTAGGTGCTTGCTGAAGAACGCCAGGGGTTGCCAGCGCCCCTCGATGAGTTGCTCCAGCACCCCACCGACTGCTGTGTCGGATGCGTCCACCGTGAGGATGGTCGGAATGTCCGTTCTGGGGTGCACCAGCATCGCGGCATCTGCCAAGGCTTCCTTGGCTTTAACGAAAGCGGCCGCGGCCTCCTCGGCCCAAGTAATGTCCTTGCCTTTACCCAACATTGGGTGTACAAAGGGCGCATGATACAGGCTGCTGAGGGGAGGAAACGGTGGTAGAAGTTCACCGTACCAACAAACTCCTGCAGGCCTTTGACCGTGTTGGGCCGGGCAAAGTGGCGGATCGTGTCTACCTTGGAGGGCAGAGTTGTTGCCCTGTCTTTGGTAATCCTGTGGCCCAGGAAGTCTATGATATTGAGACCAAACTGGCATTTGTCCGGGTTGATCGTGAGGCCGAAATCACTCAGGCGGGAGTAGAGCTGGCGGAGGTGGGACAGATGCTCCTGATGACTACTGCTGGCTATAGGATGTCGTCCAAATAGATGAACGCAACGTCCAGGTCGCGACCCACCGTGTCCATTAGCCGCTGGAACGTCTGTGCGGCATTCTTCAGGCCGAACGGCATTTGGAGGAACTCGAACAGGCCGAACGAGGTGATGAGTACTGTTTTGGGGATGTCTTCAGGGTGCACCGGGATTTGATGGTACCCTCAGACGAGGTCTACTTTGGAAAAGATTCTTGCCCCTTGCAGGTTTGCTGCAAGGTCCTGTATGTGCGGCACGGGGTAACGGTCTGGAGTGGTAGCCTCATTCAGTCTGTGGTCGTCGCCGCATGGTCTCCAACCCCCGGGTGCTTTGGGCACCATGTGCAGGGGGGAGGCCCATGGGCTGTCGGACCTCCGTACGATCCCCAATTCCTCCATCCTCTTGAACTCCTCCTTCGCCAGGCAGAGTTTTTCTGGGGGGAGCCTTCGTGTGTGGGCGTGGAGGGGTGGTCCCTGGGTTGGGATGAGGTGCTGTACCCCGTGTCTGGGCATGGCTGCCGTGAACTGCGGTGCCAGAATCGATGGAAAGTCGGCCAGGATTCTGGTGAATTCATTGTCCGACAGCGTGATGGAGTCCAGGTGTGGGGCCAGCAACTTGGCTTCACCCAGGGAGAATGTCTGGAAAGTCTCAGCATTTACCAGTCTTTTCCCTTGCAAGTCGACCAGCAAGCTGTGAGCTCGCAAGAAGTCCGCCCCCAGGAGTGGTTGGGCCACCGCGGCCAGTGTGAAGTCCCACGTGAACCAGCTGGCACCGAACTGCAGCTGCACTGTGCGGGTGCCGTAGGTCCGTATCGTGCTGTCAGAGGATATCTGCTGAATCTGGAACTGGGCTTCTGCTTGGCTAAACCACACGCGTGGTCGCAGCATCCAGAAAGTCGGCAGTTTTAGTGGAACTGCGTGAACAGATGAAGGTTCAACCATCTTTGGTCCAAATCCCGTTTGGACCGTCGGGGTCACCAATGTAGTGATGTGCTACACAGACCGCTGAAATAACGACACGCAGTTGGTAAGTTGTTTGGAGACTAGTTTATTCAAACTTCGCGGCGCTGTCATTTAATCCCGAGCACCTGCCCTTTCCGGGTGGAAAAGAGGTGTATTACCAAAATCTCCCCCCGCGCACTGGTTATTTGTGAGCCAGTTCGCCTGTGCAGAAAGTGGGTCGCCACAACATAATAATATCATCCTGTTGGCTGTGGTGTCTATGTAACCAGACCAGGACAAACCATTGGTAAAGTTCACTCCTAGGAAGTTGAAGCTCTCAACTGTCTTGATCTCGGTATCTCTGATGTATATAGGCGCATGTGCATGCGCACCTCACCCTCCCTCCGAGGTCAATGATCGGCCCTTTTGTTTTGCTGATGTTGAAGGACGTCACTGCACCACGTCACTGGGTTCTCTGTTTCCTGTATTCCAAAGTAGAGGTACTGGTGACCTTTCTTGGCCGTGACATTTGCGTGGTTGTACCTTTCTGTTGGCTTACCTCGGGGCTCCATGAGACGGCATACAGGATCCTTGGAGTGGAAATTTAATAGCAAGCAGTCAGTCAAAGTCAGGGCCCTTGTTGTCGCTATTTCATCAATGGTACAATTTCATATCAATATAAAACTTTAAATTCTTACTCGTGGAAAAGTAACTTCCAAAGAATGAATGTCCGAAAACATTAGAACCCGAAGCCCCCCTCCCAATCACAAGCAGCAACAAAAGCATCAACTCCGCCCCCCCCGCCCCCCCGGCACCCACAGTGCAACCAATAGCAAATCCCCCAAGGCAATATGATCTAGTGTCCATCAAAAGCGACAGTCTGTCCCAACGTCCGTCCCGATGAAGGGTTTTAGCCGAAACGTCGATTTACTCTTTTGTGCAGAAGCTGCCTGGCCTGCCGAGTTCCTCCAGCATTTTGTGTTATTGCTCGGATTTCCAGCATTTGCAGACTTCATCTTGTTTGTGATGCTGATGTCTCAGACAGGCCAGGGAGAGAGAGATCGCTCCTGCAACAGCTGGAGGGCAGACCAGCAGCTCGCTGTTTCAGTCTGACAGTTTGTCCCATCGCTCGTCCGAGCCCCGACTTGTTGGACCAACAGGCTCTCACTCACCGTTAAGATAGAGAGGTCACTCGAGTGCAGGGCCTTACTTACAGCTTTGTACTCCACCTGCTGTCTCGATGTTCCAATCTGCTGGGAAGCTTCATTTGGCGTCGTCATCGAGGAATCGGGTCGTTCACGGGGCCACATCCCGGCGGCAGAAGGGAATACCCCCGCTATGGACTTCCATGGTGCCGCCCGACTCAGCCTTGCAGACGCAGCACACACCGAAAGCGACCTGACCGCAGCGGACTCTGAGTCCGTCGAACCTCCGAGCCTCCGACCATCCCCTCCGGCACAGCTTCTCTGAGCACCATCCTCTGCCGAGTGTATTAAGATGGCCCCACCAACGGCCATCGGCAAGGCGACCCCGGGGACTGGGGGCCTGTTTTTCCCAGCAGATTCCTGGACCTCAGAGCAGCAATGAAGAGGGTCTTCCTAGAGATTTCCCGATGTTCCTCCATGCTCCCATGTCCGTTTTCAATCGATTATGATTGCGCACGGCACCCCACTTCACAAATAACAGACAATCGGCTCAGCTACGTCGCGCTGCCATCTTGGATCTTGCTAACAAATGTGCAGTTGCTGGAGAACTGAATTGAGGACCTGAGAGCAAGATTGCAGTATTGAAGAGAAAGTAGAGATTGTTGTGTTCTGTGTGTAATCGAGACATGGCTTACTCCCAGCGTGTGAGATACTGCGATCAGACCCAAAGGCTTCTTGATTCACAGAATGGGCTGAACTACTGATTTGGAAAAGGCAAAAGGTGGAGGTGTGTGCTTCATGATAAACTCTTGAGGGTCCTCTGATGTGGTGGTCAAACTTGTGTTCCCTGACCTTGAACACTTGATGGTCAAATGCCATCTTTTCTATTTACCTTGGGAGTTCTCCGTAATCCTGACTGCAATTAACTTAACACCAGAGGCAGACTATGATCAAACGTTTAAGATATGGATGCATTTCAAATCGTACCAGGCTTGAAGTAGACCCTGCTCAACTACCATCAGCATATAACCTGTAGCACCTGAAGTCCCAACACTAGGTCGCTGTTATCCTTACGAAGTTAAGGAATGCCTGCCGTTCTATGCCTCGGCTCCATTTTGGTAAATCTGATCACTTGGCTGTCCTTGTCCTTTCTGCATAAAGAGCAAAGCTCCAGAGATTAAAACAAAGAGGAGGCAGAGGAGCGAGTTGGTGGACTGGACTGTCTGATGATCTGAGTGACTACATCTTGGTTGTCACAGATTAGAAAAGTTGTGGACTAATGCATGCCCACAAAATCATTCAGAATCTTCCCCAATCAGAAGCCCTGGATGAACCATGAGACTTGCAGTCCGCTGAGAGCCAGGTCCAGTGACCAAGAAAGTTACAAGGGGTCCAGGTATGACTTCTGGAAAGCCATCTTCATGGGTTCTAAACTTCACTAAACTTGAATCAGGTGACATAGGCAACAACAGGGCTTCATTTCCAGATGAGCGCAATGCCTTTTATCCTGCTTTGATTGTCAAAACATGGAGAGGAACCATCACGAGCTCCCACAGCCCCTGATGATGTTGTTTCAGTCTTTGAGGCTGACTTACGAGCATCCATCAGGAGGGTGAGCCCATGGACAGTATCCGGCACAGATGGGGTACTGGTCAAGTAGTAAAGACTGTGCTGATCAGCCGGCTGGAATGTTTTAACCTCTGGCTTCAGAAATCTGGGATTCCCAATTGTTTCCAGTAGACTTCACTTATACCGGTGCTCAAGAAGATATGGTAACCTGCCTGACTGACTTTGGTCCAGTAGCACTTGCGTCCACTGATGAAGCGTTTCGAGAGGTCGGTGGTGAAGCATCAACTCCTGCCTGAGAAACAACTTGGATCCACTTCAGTTTGCCTGCTGGCACAAGAAGTCCACAGCAGATGCACGTCACTGGCTCTTCATGCAACCCTGCATCATCGGGATGGCAAAATGCTCTTCATCGACTACAGCTCTCTATTCAATACCATCATCCCCTCAAAACAAACCAATAAGCTTAAAGACCTTGGTCTCAATACCTCCTTGTGCAACTGGATCCTCAATTTCCTCACTTGTAGACCCCAGTCAGTTCAGATTGGCAACAACATCTCCACCATGTCTATCGGCTCATGTGCATCTAAGACTGTACTTGGCCCCTGTTCTACCCATTTTACACATGACTGTGGCTAAACACAGCTCCAATGCCAGATTCAAGGCTGCTGATGACACCACAATCTTAAGCCAAATCAAAGGAAGATCGAAAATCTGGCTGAATGTCATCATCAGCGATGAAGAGGGTCAGCAACTTTAAATTCCTCAGTGTCACTCATTTTGGAGGACTGTCCTGGGTCCAGCACGGAAGTGCAATTATGAAGAAAACATGGCTGCCTTAGGGATTTGCAAAGATTCAGCATGATGTATAAAACTTTGACAAACTTCGATAAATGTGATGGATAGTATATTGATTGGCTGCATCACAGCCTGGTATGAACAGAGTCTTGAATGGGAAATCCTTCAAAAAGTCGTGGTTATGGCCAGGTCCATGATGGGCAAAGCCCTCCACCACTGACACATCTACACAAAATGTTGTCACAGGAAAGCAAAGTCCGTCATCAGGGACCCTCCCATCACCCAGGTCATGCTTTCTTTTCACTGTTGCCCAGTTAGTGCAGTAGCAGGCTGAAGAGTTAGAGGGTAAGCGCAGAGGTGGCATGCTGGTTAGTAAAGGTGTAGCCGTTTGAGGCTGCCTTAGGGCTGCACCCAAGACATGCTTTCTTCTCACTACTGCCATCAGAAAGAAGGTACAGGACCCTCTGAACTCTCACCACCAGGTTTAGGAACAGTTATCACCTCTCAACCTTCAGGATCTCGAACCAGAGGGGATAACTTCACTTGACTCATCATTGAAAAGTTTTCACAAGCAAAGGACTTGCTTTCAAAGACTTTATATCTCATCTTCTTGGTATTTATTAGTGTTTGTATTTGGACAGTTTGTCATCTTTTGTACACTGGCTGAATGACCACAATGGTGTGGTCTTTCATTGATCCTATTGTCATTATTACTTTATTATTGAGTGTGTCTGCAAGAAAATTAATTTTGAGGTTGTAGGTGACATATATACTTGGATATTAAATTTACTTTGAACTTTGAAATAGTGAGGTAGTGTTTGTGGGCCATTAAGAAATCTGATGTCCGAGGGAAGGAAGCTGTTCCTAAAAGCTTGAGTGAGAGTCTTCAGGCTCCTTCCTGTACCTCCCCGTTGATATTATAGTGAGAAGAGGGCATGCCTTGGATGGTGAGGGTTCTTCATGATTAGTGGTGCCTTCTTGAGGCATTGCCTTTTGAAGATGCCCTCAGTGCTGGAAAGGCCATTGCCCATGATAGAGCTGGTTGATTTTACAACCACCTAGAGTTTTTTCACAATGCTGTGCCTTGTTGTCTTGTTGCCCTGTCATTCAGGACTGGTGAGTTTTCTCCCCACTTCCCCTTCCTGAAAGCAGCAATCACCTGCTCTTGCAGACAGTGAGTGCAAGGTTGCTGTTATAATGTTGCTCAGCCAGCTGGTCTCACTTCTGTTGCTGCCTCATCACCACCTGAGCTTCTTCAAAATTCAATCGTGTTATCAGCGGATTTGAGCGGTGCCCGAACAAAGTGCAGAGAGAATAGAACAGTGGTCTCAGCACTAATCCTTGAGGTGCCGTAGCATTGAGGAGGAGATGTACTTTCAGTCTGCACTGACTGTGGTCTTCTGATGAGTGAGTCAAGGATCTGGTTGCAGAAGGAGCCACAGAGGCCCAGGCTCTGAAGCTTGTTGATTAGTACTGAGGGTATGTGGTGTTAAATGTTCAGCTGCAGACAGTAACAGCTTGATGTAGGTATTGCTGCTGCCCAGTTGTTTCAAGGCTGTCTGAGATTGTAGTGGATCCAGCTCCTTGCATAGGCGGTTGCTGATTCTGGCCACGACCAGCCTCTCAAAGGAGAGTTGTGACAGCTGTCCCTGCCCTTCTTGGGCACTCATCCTTAGAGAGGTGAGAGTGTTCGAAAGCGTGAGTGGCTTTAAGTTCCTGGGTGTCAATATCTCAGTCCTAAATCTACTCTTCCCTTCCCTCACCCCCAGAATCTTAAGGCTATGTCCCCTAGTTCTAGTCTCACCTATTAGTAAAAAACAACTTTCTTGCCTCTATCTCATGTACCCCTTTCATTTTATTAAATGCCCTCCCAGCGAGTGTAGTCCCAGATGACTCAATCTCTCCTCATAACTAAACCCCCTCAGCTCCAGAATCAGGTTGGTGAACCCCCTCTGCAGGGCCTCGAGGCATGTCTAGATTATATTGTTATGTGAAATCAGGTTGATGGGTCCAGGAGACACTCAATACTGGTAAACAGCTTACTATTTACAGGACAGACACTAGACATTCAGTAAGTCCTTTGGTTACGAATACATATGTAAACTAAGTGCCAAAAACAGACACAAAGTAGGAAATAATATGAAGTGTGCACCTGGGCCATCGTTACTGTAGCACACCTCCACTGTCTGCTTTTATTAGCGTGTCACACCAGACAGTCGGCCATTCTTGTCTGGCGCGTGGTGTCAGGATCGGTCTCCTTTCGGGTTAACCGGGTCACAATGTGACCCTTGTGTGTTTTTCTTACAAGGCCGAGTGCCGCTCAACCTGGCAGGGACGGAAAGCGTGCTCGGGGTGACCCGACTCGGATTCGAACTCGGGAGGGAGTCCAGTGCTGAAGCCATCGTGCCACCAGCCGGCCCACTGCCCACTGAGCTATCTGTCTGTGGTGATCTGGAGAATGAGCAGAGATCTTGTGGTCTGTCACCTGCTGCAGTACACTCAGCCACCCCTGAAATGTAACAACCTCCTATCTCAAAAGCCCACTCAGTCAGCACTGGCATCTATGGATAGCAGGGAAAGTGGAAGCCAACAGAACGCCAGACTCCATAGCCCAACCGTGGACTTTGGCCCCTGTGAAATATGAACCATTGTCCCAGTGGGGTGAGCCACCTCCCCTCTGACACTTGAAATGCACCTTCTGCAGAGCCTGCAGCAAGGGATAGAAGGAACCTTGGGTGGAATGTGAGGACAGAAGAAGCCATCATCAGGGGAGGGCTTGGAGAATGAAGCTTCTCCCTTAAAGGCCTCCTTGGCCCTTCCCCTGCAGTGCTGCCTTCACATGGCGTAGAGGGTGGGAGTGGGGAATGCCATCTGCCTCTTTCTCTGAGCAATGCCAAAAACATTTCCTTAGAGATCATTTGGTACCCTTCCCCCCCCCCCCCCATGTACGAAATCACTCGTTATCTGATGGCAGCGTCTGCAGTGCCCCCTATCACCGGTCCCAACATCACTCCCTTTAAACCAGGAACTCAATGATGGAGGCTTACTTGCGATCCGCTGATGGATCCCTGTGATCAGAGCTCACTATAAGGGGCTTTTGTCCCTCCCTCCACTGTGCTCCACTCCTGGGGCTGCTAATCCTTCTCAAAAAGTGAGGGATACCTGATATTAATTGCTGCTGTCGCTCTGCCTATAATGATTCAAAGTTCAAAATAAATGCTATCATCAAAGTACATGTATGTCACCATATACAACCCTGAAATTCGTTCTCCTGTGGGCATACTCTGCAAATCTGTAGAATATTAACTGTAACAGGATCAATGAAAGATCAACCAGCAAATGCAAATATAAATAACAACAAATAACGTGAAGGTGAAATAATGAGATAGAGTCCTTAGAAGTGAGATAGTTGGTTGTGGGAACATTTCAATGATGGGGCAAATGAGTGTAGTTATCCCTTTTGGTGAAAGAGCCTGGTAACTGTGCTTGAACCTGGTGCTGCGAGTCCTGAGGCTCTTGTACTTTCTACCTGATGGCAGCAGTGAGTCGAGAGCATCTCCTGGGTGGTGGGTGATAATGGAGGCTGTTTTCTTAGGACACCATTTCATGCAGATATGCATTCTCTGGGCATTGAGATGCTATGGCATGACCTGAAGAGGGTAGTTCATGCAAGGTGTCCCGGAAATATTGATGAGCTGAAACAATATTGTGTGGGTGACTGGTCTAGAATTCCTCCTTGCCGTTCTGCAAGTCTGATACAGGAAATACTTGGTGGTGGTTGTTGCTGCTAAAGGAGGTTCTAGCAGTTATTAAATACAAGGGTTCACATACTTTTTCCAGCCTGGACTATGAATGATTAAACAATTGTTTATGTATTACTAGTTTAGGTAGATTGTGTTTGTTGTTGTGATTTAGATGAAGATCAGACCACATTTTATGAGTAATTAATGTAGAAAACCAGGTAACTGCAAAGGGTTCACAAACTTTTTCTTGCAACTGTATATGAATCAAGCAAGGGAATTAACAGGACCATTTCATGGACCATTCAGGAATTTGATGCCGGTGGGATTGAAGATGCCCCTGAATCATTGAGTATGGGTCCTCAGGCTCCGGTGCCTCCTCCCAGGTTGGCACCATCTCTTTACGATGCCCTCAATGGTGCATGGCGGTGTAGCAGCTAGCGTAATGCCATAATAGAGCCAGCAGCCCATGTTCAATCCCCATCGCTGTCTGTTGTTGCAGAGATTACATTTTATTTGAGGCGAGGGTTATTCCAGTGATGGAGCTGGCTGAGTCTGCAACCCTCTGCAGCCTCTTGATCCGTGTATTGGAGCCGCCAGACCAGCTGGCGATGCAACCAGACGGAATGCTGTCTGCCGGGCATTTGTAGCGTCCATAGTGATGTGCCAAACCTCAATTTTCCAGTGAAGTGGAGCAGTTGACTCTCCTCATGATTGCATCAATGAATTGTGCCCAGGACAGGTCCTCGGAGATGTTTGCTAATTTACTTGGAGGTGCAGCCCTTTCTGCAGCAACGCACTTTACCGCCCAGTAAGCCATCTATTTAACCCTAGCCTCATCACTCGACAATTTACAGTGACCAACTAACCGACTAACCTTTGGTTTGTGGGAGAAAGCTGGAGCCTCTGGAGGAAACCCACGCAGTCACAGTAGAACGAGCTCCTCACAGGCAGCGGCAGGGCTTTGACCGGGGTTGCTGGCACTGCAAAGTCATTTGCTAACCGCTACGCTACAGTGCTGCCCACATGTTGGCACTCAGCAACCTTTTCAACTCCTGATATTTCTTACATCCTGAAGAAGGATCTCAGCCCGAAACGTCTGTTCGATCATTTCCATAGATGCTGCCTGACCTGAGTTCCTCCAGCATTTTCTGTGTTTTGCTTTGGATTTCAAGCATCTGTAGAATTTCTTGTCTTTAATATTTCTGACCAGTATGTTATGACTCTGATGTGTCGAAGTTGGTGGGGAACCTCAGACTGCAGCAGTGAGACGTCAAAGGTGTCCTTGGACCACCCTATCTCACTCCGGTTTGCCTCCTCATTGCATTTGCCTGATCTCTATCACGAAGGAGTTGGGTTGAACCGTGAGGGAGGTGCAGGTATGTACAGGGGTTGTCGGGAGGAGACTCCCTCGAGTATAGGGCCCCACACCCAAGGAAGCTACCCACTGCTTGATGCCTGTGATGCTTGGCTTTCAGGCTGGTGTCTCTGGGGAGGAGGAATTGGCGATTCAGCAGGTGAGGGGATGCAGTTTTAAACCCCCCCCCCCCCCACCCTGTTGTTACAGAGACGGCGAGGAGGAGACGAGTCTGGGATGCATGAACCACTCAGAGAGTATGCCCAGCAGGGACCTGCCCATCCTGCCCTGCAGCAGTGCAGAGCATATCTCACAAGGTATGTGCTTACCCCATCTCCCCCACGCCCCAAGTCCTTTCCATCGAACAAGGTATATCCTCCCAATCCGTACCATCTGATCACCTCTCTTCCCTCTTCCCATCCCCTCTCTTCCTTCACTTTTCCATTTCTTCACCCTTGCATGGCCAGTCTGACCGTGTGCTCTGCCTCCCACAGGTGCCTACGGTGGGCTGTCGGACCGCCCGTCCACCTCTGTCTCCCCTAGCTCTGTCTCCGTCACCCCCACCCGCTTTGGCTCGCTGGAGCTCTCCCCTCCTGAGTTACCCCCCCGCATCCCCATCGAGGAGACGCTGGAGAGGCTACAGACCCTCCCCACCCCACTCCCGGACACCCCCGACACAGCAGGTACACTACTGCAGGGGCTTAGGATCAATTGGGAGGGGGGGGGCTGGAGGCGGGAGGGGAGGGAGGAGGAAGTGGGGAGGTGTGGGGAAGGGGAGGGGGTGTAAGTGGGAGGTATAGGATGGCAGGGGGGAGGCAGATGATCATCTCTTGAATGAACATTGACAAAACAATACTGCGATGGGTGCACGAACAGGAGAGGTTCAGAGCAAGATGGGCTAAATGCAGGCAGCTGGGAAACTGGGCTGGCAGGGACCATTTGGGCGGAAAGGCCTGTCATTATGGCTCTATGACTTGGTGACATTTTCCATGCTTTCGTGCCCTCTCCGCAGGCTCGACCTTCATTTTCCAGATCGACCAGGACCTGGGGGAGGGAGATCACCCTCTCTCTGAGTACCCCTGGTTCCACGGAACCTTGTCCCGTCTGAAGGCAGCACAGCTGGTGTTGGCAGGGGGAGTCAGCAGCCACGGCGTCTTCCTGGTGAGACAGAGTGAGACCCGGAGAGGAGAGTACGTCCTGACCTTCAACTTCCAGGGCAAGGCCAAGGTGAGGGGGGGGGGGCAGTGGGATGGATTAGTGAGTGCAGGGGTGGAATGGACAGGGAGTGGGGGAGGGCAGTAGAAACAGAGGAGGCAGAGATGGTGAGGGGTGGGATGGGCAGCAAACAAAGGAAGGGAGAGAGGGTGTTGTGAAAATGGGAATCAGAGCATTCAGAGACGGGGAGAAATGTAGGATCGGGAGGGGGTGATGGAGAGGGGTTGTCAGAGGAGCATGAAGGGGAGTAAATAGAATAGCAGTTTGGATTGATAATGATGGACGTGAATTTCCCACCCCACCTTTGGCAGCACCTCCGCCTCTCCATCAACGATGAGAACCAGTGTCGAGTGCAGCACCTCTGGTTCCAGACGATTTTTGACATGCTGGAACACTTTCGTGTCCACCCCATCCCCCTGGAGTCCGGTGGCTCCAGTGACGTGACACTGGCCAGCTACGTGGTGTCCTGCCAACGGTCGCACGGTGAGTGTCATCCTTTCCTCTGTCAGCGGGCTGGGGAGGACGGGGTGGGGCCTCTGCACTTCCCGATCATGTGCGCAAACTCTGATTCCAGTGTGAGCGTCATGCTGGGTGACCCACACGCACTGTCCCTTTATCCCCGGTCTACCCTCCTATGAAGTCATTGTGGTGACGCATGCACACCATTTCTTCAGTCACGTTATAATTTTGTACATAAAATTCGGCGTTGAGTAACCCCACACAGACTGTCCCCTTTACCTCCATTATAATGTTTAATGACACAGCCACACAGGCTCTATGACATGTTGCGTAGCAGTGCCACTTGCTGCCAGCAGATGGAGACGCCCACTGGAGTCTGGACACATCCACCCCACCCCAGCCTCATCACTCATCTGTGAACCGCAAATGATCTGAACGGTCGTCCCTAAACTTGGCAGCTTACGTGCACGGAGGTGGGAGGGAGAGCTGGGAGTCACGCCCCAGACTTGGACTAGGGTTTTGGTGAGAGAGGGCCGTCAAGGGAGGAGCAGGATTTCTTGCCCCTCCCAAACCCCAGCGATCCCCTCCCACCCTCACCTACCACCTGACTTGATCTTTTGCACCAGATGAGAGATTCACAGCCCTACACTCTATTCCACCACCCCTACCTCCCCTCTACCACACCCTCAGCCCGTCATTCTGTAATCTGGTTAACATGCTGGCATCACTATGCATTCCCGGTAGATCACAGTCCCCTGCCCTGACTTCATTCTGCGTGTGTGTGGTATTGAAGACGGTATTGTTCATGTCTCTCCAACCCTCCATTCCATCACATTTACTCCTTTACTGCCCCCATTCCTCCCCCTGCTACCTATCCCCTTCCTCCCCCCTCTGCCTGTCCCCTTTCTCCCCCTTTGCCTGTCCCCATTCCCCCTGCTACCTGTCCCCTTCCTCCCCGACTATTCCTCCCCCTCTGTTGCTCCCTGCTCCATCCCGCTTACCCACCTCCCCACTTTGCCTACCCCCCCTGCTCTCCCTGCAGCCTACCCTAAGCTTTACCCTCCATCTTCTGCACACTTTCCTCTCTCCCCTTCCTTCCCTCCTTACTCTCTCAGCTTCTCCCTCTCCCCCACCACCCTGTTGATGACTGGCCTGTTTATGTTGGTGCATCTCCACAGGCCGTGAGCGCGTTGGTGTTTGCCCGGTGGGCACTGAGGCCCCTCCCCACACGCCTGACTCATCCTGTCATACCATCTCCATGGGAGCTAATCACTGTGTGTAAGTCAGCCTCCTCCCTCCACTCCCCTCCCCACCCCTCCCCTCCACTCCATCCACACTCTGGATTCATCCTCTCATACCATCTGCATGGCTTTAATCACTGTGTGTCAGCCTCGTCACTCCTCTAAGCTCCCCTCTCCTCACTCTGCTCACCCCCTCCCCCTCCCTATCACCACCCTCTGCTGTTTACGTGGAACATGTCCTGGCTCTGTGTGTGTGTGTGTGTGTGTGTGTGAGTAGACCACTCCCATCCCCTGCTCACCCAGCCCCTCACCCCTCATTCCCGCTCCTCCCTCACCATGCACTGGGATCCACGGTTCTCTCCCACCACACCTCAGGTGGCTTGCTCTCCTGGAGTGTATGTGTGCGTGTGTGTGAGGGTAGGGTCCGAACTGGGGGGTGGTGGTGATGATGGGAACGTGGGGGTGTGGAGAGGGGGGAGAGTTCCCAGAGGGGATCAGGGTCGCGAGTGGGGGGGTTGTTTTGCGGGATGCATGGGGAATGCATTTAAACGTCACTCAGTCCAGCAACCAATTGTGGAATGAGTGTGGGGTCAATATAACCTTCTCAATTGTTATTTATCTCCCCCCTCCCCGTCTCTCTCCCTTCCCCCCCCTCCCTTTCTCTCTCTCTCTCTCCCTCTAGAAATGAGCACCTTTCATAGCCCAGCTCCCCCACCCCTGCCGCCGGCCCCTGCCTCCCGGCACCAGAGCACAGAGGAAGGGGGCACTAGCCGCTCCTGGTACAGCCCGGGTGCTTCACCACCTCCTCCTGCCCGCCCACCCCCCCCACCCTGCTCCCCCTCTCCTCCTAGAGGCCCCCCCCTCCCCCAGGAGGGGGCAGAGGGAGGGGAGGGGGAGGAGGAGGTTGGGGGTGAGGCATCAGGGAGGGGGGATGAGGGTGAGGAGGAGGAGGGGGAAGGGACAGAACGGATTTCCTGCTGTCCCCCGCCTCCGGAGTCATCCCGAGAGCGTAGGCCTCCGCTCCAGCCCCTCTCCGCTGCGGAGGAGCCTCAGGAAGGGGGCCACACTCGGGCCGTGGACAACCAGTACTCCTTCATCTGAGGGGTAGGGCCTAGAGGGTTAGGGTGCAGACAAGTTTGAACACCCCATTCCCACCCTGCAACTCACCGCCACGACTCGACTCTCTCCGGAGCCGGCGCTGGAACAGGAATGGAAAGTGGGGTGGGTGGGTGGGGGGCTACATCTGCCTCCCCAAGGGTTAACTGGGGGTGGGGAAGAGAGGGGAACCTGAGTAGTAGGGGAGGTGGTAAAGGCGCCCACAGGGCACTGTAGGTGTATCGTGGACCCTAATGTACGTACACACGCAGCCTGAACACTAATCTACATTCTGGAGACGCGCACACAGACACACACAATCCTAATAGATTTTCAACACTAATGCACACACACATACACATGATACTAATGTGTGTGCACTACCGGACACTAATACACACACAAAACAACAGAACACTAACTAACACTGTAACACTGAACACTAATTCTCTCCCTCACCCACTTCTTTAATAGCCCCCTGTACCAACCACTCACCCCCTCACACCCCTCCCACCTTCTGCCCGATCCTGATCGGGGTGCCACCACTCCCCAGTCCCATTAATTCATTGCTGCTGGCATACATGCCCCGTTTCTCCCCCCCCCCCCCCCCCCCCCATCGAGCAGTCTGAATCATCACCCACATGCACCCACCTCTCCTTTTCATCTTGTTTATCATTTTTTTGGATAAAACTTTTTGTGTAGTGATGTTACCTTTTTAAATTATTTATTACTCTTTCCTGCCCCGATTGGTGGCTTTCCACAGGGAATAGCTGCCACGGTTCCTTTAACCTTGTACATTTTCTCTGACCCTGCTTGTCTGTTATGTCTATTTACAATTAAAAACAAATGTTCAATCAATTTTCCTGATTTCTGATCATTTGTCAGAGACACAAAAGCGTCCGTACTGTGTGGAACCACGCCATTCACTCCCCGCTTCCCTGGGTGGGGTTATTCTGTACACACCACATCTGCCACTTTAACCATCTCCCATCCACAGTTCAGTGTGACAGAACACTCCCCACTTCCCAGGGTGGGGTTAGTCCATGCACATAACAACCGCCACATTACCCTGGTCCATATCTACAGGTCAGTGTGACAGAACACTCCCCGCTTCCCTGGGTGGGGTTATTCTGTACACAGCACATCTGCCACTTTAACCATCTCCCATCCACAGTTCAATGTGACAGAACACTCCCCGCTTGCCTGGGTGGGGTAATTCTGTACACAGCACATCTGCCACTTTAACCATTTCCCATCCACAGGTCAGTGTGACAGAACACTCCCTGCTTCCCTGGGTGGGGTTATTCTGTACACAGCACATCTGCCACTTTAACCATCTCCCATCCACAGGTCAGTGTGACAGGACACTCCCCCTTCCCAGGGTGGGGTTAGTCCATGCGCATAACAACCGCCACGTTACCCTGGCCCATATCTACAGGTCAGTGTGACAGAACACTCCCCGCTTCCCTGGGTGGGGTTACCACGTTACCCTGGCCCATATCCACAGGTCAGGGATATGTCGGCACACTCCCCACTTCCCTGGGTAAGCAGCTCCAATGATTCGCAAAGCCAAAGCAGTCTGCTCAATGGGCTCCTCCCCTAGTCCCTGGTCCCTGAAGTACACGGCCTCCCCCTCACCTGCAGATGTGATGTCCCTCAATTACTTACCGGGGCCACTCCAAGATCTCCTCCCAAACACATGGCTTCTCCAGCCGAGCTGGGATATGGAGTACAAGAGCCACCAAGTCAGGCCGTGGAGGTCAAATGTAAAGGGACAGGACAGTTAGTGGCAGGACCTTTAAGAGTGATGGCCTACAGAGGGATTTGGGGTCCAAGTTCTCAGATCCCTAGAAGTGGACAAATGGTTTATGATCATAAATAAGGGGCACTTGCTATGAACCACTGAGTTTGAGAGTCAGGAAATGGCAACTTTATAAAAGCCTGGTCAGACAACATCATTCGGGTCTGGTTGCACCATAACGAAAGGGGTGGGGACTTTGGAGAGGGTGCAGGAAAGGTTCATCGGAACGCTGTCTGGATTAGACGGCATGAGCAACAAGGAAAAGTTGGATAAATGGCTGTTTTCTCAAAAACAGTGTGGAGGTTGAGAAGTGACCTGAAAGTGGTTTATAAGATTATGAAGGACATAGAGCAGACACTGAGTTGAAATGCCTAATACCAGAGGGCATGCGTTTAATGTGAGAGGCGGAAATTCAGATTTGAGTGGTGGGTGCCTGGGATGTGCTACCAGCGGTGGAGGGAGAGGTAGATATGATGGAAGTGTTTAAGAAGCTATTTGCAGGGCAAAGGGAACAGGCACTTCAGGACTGGGGAAACATCAGAAGCAGCAGATCTATTCTCTACCCCAGTGTGCAGCCTTGTGTCGCTGCATCTTCCCCACTCTTCCCTTGGCTGATCAATGTCACCTACGTGATGGATGGCAGTGCCCCATGGCCTGTTGTAGAACAGAGGAACCTGGAGGGTCCCTGGAAAGTGGTGTTGCTGATAGGACAGTGAAGAATGCATTTTGCTCTGAGGGCACACTGGCCTTCCAATGAACATGGAATTTGAGATTGATTTCAATCCAGGGAATGCTGGCTAATTAGACACAACTGGCTCCGTGTGACGGGAGATTGTTTCTCAGACTGGAGGCCCATGACTAATAGTGTTCCCCAGGGGTCAGTGGTGGCCCTATCTCTACTTGCCGTCTATATCAACAGATTCTAAGAGAATATACAAGACCTGGTTAGTAAATTTGCATATGACACTAAAATAGTTGCTGTGATTGGCAGTGAAGAGGTTTATCAGGGTTTATAGGGCGGTCTCAGTCAGCTGTGTAAGTGGGCCAAGG
The DNA here is from genome assembly GCF_030144855.1 of Hypanus sabinus. Lineage (NCBI taxonomy): Eukaryota > Metazoa > Chordata > Chondrichthyes > Myliobatiformes > Dasyatidae > Hypanus > Hypanus sabinus. The sequence continues at coordinate 2,420,386 of NC_082734.1, read as the reverse complement.
AATGGCAAATGAGTTTAATTTGGATAAATGGAGGTGTTGCATTTCGGGAAGACCAGTCAGGGACTGGCAATGACATGGGCTTGCTGTAGAACAAGGGAACCTGGAGGTACAGGTAAGTGGTGTCATAGATAGACAGCGTGGCCTTCATTCAGGGCACAGATGAGTACAGGAGTTTCGAGGTCATATTAGATTTGTATGAAACGTAGGTGAGGCCACAATTGGAGAATTGTGTGCAGTTCTGGTTGCTGAGTGAAAGGAGGACTGTGATTAAGCTGGAGAGGGGGCAAAATCGATTCTCACGGATTTTGCCCGACTTGAGGGCTCAAGTTTTAAGGAGAGACTAGACAGGCTGAGACGGTTTTCACTGGAGTGAATGAGGCTACGGGATGACCTTTCAGAGATTTATAAAACCAGGTTTAAGGTGGGTGGGGAGAGAGTTGCTGAGGACCTGAGGGACATTTTTTCCCACGTGGTATTGTGGGTAGATAATGAGGAAGTAATGTAAATTATTTTTAAAACACATTGGGAAAGGTATAGTTGAGAAGGTTTCAATTAGTTTGTCATTGCCACATGTACTGAGATCTAGTGAAAAACTTGTCCTGCAGATCAATTCATTACGCTGAGCATCGAGGTGGTACAAGGTAAAACCATAGCAGAATGCAAAGTAAAGTGTTTCACTTACGGAGAAAGTGCAGGCAGGCAATGTGGTGCAAGGGCCAGAACAAGCTGGAGTCCATCTGAATGTACTAGGTGACTGTGCAATAGTCTAGTAACAGTGGGACAGAAGCTGCCCTTAAGCCTAGTGGGATGAGCTTTCAGGCTTCTGCATCTTCTGTCCGATGGTAGAGGGAAAGAATGAGAGAATGTCGGGTGGGAGGTGTCTTTCATTATGCTGTCTGCTTTATTGAGGCAGCAGAAAGTGTAGAGAGTCCTTTGTAGGTGGGTGGGGGGGTGGCTGGTTTCTGTGAAGCCCTGAGCTGAGTCCACAACTTTCTGTGGTGTGTTATGGTCACGTGCAGAGCAGTTGCCATAATGTAAAAGAAAATTGCTTAAAAGAGCAAAAATAAGTGAATATTACACAGAATATCAAAGAAACCAAGAGTATTAGAGTCAAGTTTATTATCACTGACGTGACGTGAAATTTAACTTAGCAGCAGCAGTTCAATACAATACGTAATATAGAAGAGAAACAAATAATAAATAGAAAAGTAAATCAATTACAGTATACATATATTTAATAGATTTTTTAAAATGTGCAGCAAAACCCAGAAATACTGCATATTTTTAAAAAAAGTGAAGTAGTGTCCAAGGGTTCAATGTCCATTTAGGAATCGGATGGCAGAGGGGAAGATGTTGTTCCAACTGCTGAGTGCATGCCTCCTACTTAATGGTAACGGAGAAAAGGACATGCCCTGGGTGCTGGAGGTCTTTTATAATAGACGCTGCCTTTCTGAGACACCGCTCCCTGAAGATTCCCTGAGTACTTTGTAGGCTAGTACCCAAGATGGAGCCAACTGGATTTACAACCCTCTGCAGCTTCTTTCAGTGTGCAGTAGCCCCCCCCCCCCATACCAGTCAGTGATGCAGCCTGTCACAATGCTCTCCATGGTTCAACTATAGAAGTTTTTCAGTGTATTTGTTTTACAAGCCAAATCTCTTCAACCTCCTAATGAAGTATAGCTGTTGTTTTGTTTTCTTTATAAGTACATCGATATGTTGGGACCAGACTAGATCCTCAGAGATCTTGACACCCAGGAACTTGAAACTGCTCACTCTCTCCACTTCTGGTCCCTCTATGAAGATTGGTATGTGTTCCTTCGTCTTACCCTTCCTGAAGTTCACAATCAGCTCTTTCATTTTACTGACGTTGAGTGCCAGATTGTTGCTGCAGCACTATTCCACTAGTTGGTTTATCTCACTCCTGTATGCCCTCTCATCACCACCTGAGATTCTACTGACAACGGTTGTATCGTCTGCAAATTTATAGATGGCACTTGAACTATGCCTAGCCACATAGTTATGGGTATACAGAGAGTAGAGCAGTGAGCTAAGCACACACCCCTGAGATGCGCTAATGTTTATAGTCAATGAAGAGATATCACCAATCAGCACAGATGTAATTTTCTGGTTAGGAAGTTAACGATCCAATTGTAAAGGGAGGTACAGAGGCCCAGGTTCTGCAACTTCTCAATCAGAATTGTGGGATGAACAGCATCCTGACATAGGTGTTTATGTGTTTATGTTGTCCAGGTGGTCTAAGGTTGTGTGAAGAGCCATTGAGATAGCATCTGCCATTGACCTATTGTGGCAATAGGCAAATTGCAATGGTTCCAGGTCCTTGCTGAGGCAGGAGTTCAGTCTAGTCATAACCAACCTCTCAAAGCATTTCATCACTTTCAATGTGATTGCTACTGGGCAATAGTCATTAAGGCAGCCCATATTCTTCACTGGCACTGGTATAATCGTTGCCTTTTTGAAGCAAGTAGGTACTTCCACCCGTAGCAGTGAGAAGTTAAAAATGCCCTTGAGTACTCCCGCTAATTGGTTGGCACAGGTTTTCAGAGCCTGAGCTAGCCAATGGAGGTCACAGAGCCAGTTTTCAACAAAGTGCCCTGTCTGCACTGATCACCCCAATCAAAGTGCTCAAAATCTGCAAAAAGGGTAACCAGAATTCAGAAACACTTGCAACATGAACCTCAAAGTCCCCCAAAAGGAACCCACAGCTGATGAATCCTTAACAATGTGGGTCACGAGACTCCTGCACTTTCCTCCGACAGCAACCAGCAAGGGGGAGAGAAAGACTGGCAGCACTTCACACTGTCAATTTCAACCTTGCTCGACACCTCAATTGGAGAGAAGCAATGAAGTCGATTATGGACTCGCATCCTGTTTCCAAGCTTCTGGGCCGCACACTTCATTCTCAACCTCCCAATGATGACAGCAAAGTGCCGGATTGCTCAATTGGCCCAGAAATACACCCTGTGGATGCCATGCCTCCTTACTTTCTCAATAAACTCTGCATGGGGTACCTTATCAAATGACTTTCTGAAATCCGTATACACTACATCTACTACTTATCAATGTGTTTAGTCAGATCATAAAGGCACGACCTGCCTTTGGCAAAGCCATGCTGACTATTACTAATCATATTATGCCTCTCCAAATGTTCATAAATCCTGCCTCTAAGGATCTTTTCCATCAACTAACTTACTGAGGTAAGACTCACTGCTCTATAATTTCCTGGGCTATCTGTGCTCCCTTTCTTGAATAAGAGAACAACATGTTCAACCCTCCAATCCTCCGGAACCTCTCCCGTCCCCATTGATAATGCAAAGATCATTGACAGGCTCAGCAATCTCCCCTCCATGAGCCTGGGGTACATCTCATTCGGTCCCGGAGACTTAACCAACTTAATGCTTTCCAAAAACTCCAGCACATCCTCTTTCTTAATGTCTAGATGCTCAAGCTTTACAATCTGCTGTAAGTCATCCCTATGATCACCAAGATTCTTTTCCATGGTGAATACCAAAGCAAAGTATTCATTAAGTTATCTGTTATCTCCACCAGTTCCATTCACAGTTTCCAGTTACACTTGATTGGTCCTATTCTCTATTGTCTTATCTTCTTGCTGTTCACATACTTAGGGTTTTCCTTAATCCTGCTTGCCAAGGCCTTCTCCTGGCCCCTTCTGGCTCTCCTAATTTCATTCTTAAACTTCTTCCTGCTAGCCTTATAATCTTCTAGATCTCTATCATTACCTAGATTTTTGAACCTTTTGTAAGCTTTTCTTCTTGATTGGATTTTCAACAGCCTTTGTACACCACGGTTCCTATACCCTATCGTCTTTTCCCTGTCTCATTGGAACAGAATGCCACGCAAATCCCATGAACATTTGCAACATTTCTGCTGTGCGTTTCCCTGAGAACATGTTTCCAATTTATGCTTCCAAATTCCTGCCTGATAGCTTCCTATTTCCCCTTACTCCAATTGCACGTTTCCCTAACTTGTCTGTTCCTATCCCTCTCCAATGCTGTGGTAAAGGAGATAGAATTGTGATCACTATCTCCAAAATGCTCTCCCACGGACAGACCTGACACCTGACCATGTTCATTTCCCAATACTAGATCAAATACAGCCTCTCCTCTTGTAGGCTTATCTACATGTGTGTCAGGAAACCTTCCTGAACACACCTAACAAACTCCCCCATCTAAACTCCTTGCTCTAGGGAGATCCCAATCAATATTTGGGGACTTAAAATCTCCCACCACCACCACGACACTTATTATTACACCTTTCCAGGATCTGTCTCTCTATCTGCACCTTGATGTCCCTGTTACTATTAGGTGGTATATAAAAACACCCAGTAGGGCGATTCTAAGTTCCACCCACAGACTCAGTGGACAATCCCTCCATGACTTCCTCCTTCTCTGTAGCCATGACACTAACTTTGATCAACAGTGTCGAACCCCCACATCTTTTGCCTCCCTCCCTGTCCTTTCTGAAACATTTTAAAGCCTGGCTCTCAAAGTAACCATTCCTGCCCCTGCACCATCCAAGTCTCTGTAATGGCCATAACATCATAGCTGCAAGTACTGATCTATGCTTTAATCTTATCCACTTTGTTCATAATACTCCTTGCATTAAACTAGAGATATCTCAAACCATCAGTCTGAGCACATCCCTTCTCTATCACCTGCCTATCCTCCCTCTCACAAGATCTCCAAGCTTTTTCTATTTGTGAGCCAACGGTCCTCTGCCTCTTCAGTTTGGTTCCCACCCCCCAGCAATTCTAGTTTAAACTCTTCCCCAATTGCCTTGGCAAACGTCCCCGCCAGGATCTTGGGGCCCCCTCAGATTCAAATGCAATCTGATTTGTATAGGTCACACCTGCCCCAAAAGAGGTCCCAATGATCCAGAAATCTGAATCCCTGCCCCCTGCTCCATTCCCTCAGCCACGCATTTGTCCTCCACCTCACTCTGTTCCTATGCTCACTGTCACATGGCACAGACAGTAATCCCAAGATGACTACTTTTGAGGTCCTGCTTCTCAACTTCCTTCCTAACTCCCTGTAGTCAATTTTCAGGACCTCCTCCCTTTTCCTACTTATGTCAGTGGTACCAATACGTACCAGGGCCTCTGGCTGTAACACCTTCCCTCTTCAGGATGTCGTGGACGTGATCAGGAACATCCTGGACCCTGGCACCTGGGAGGCAAACAATCATCTGTGTTTCTTTCCTGCATCCACAGAATTGGCTGTCTGACCCCCCCTAATTATGGAGTCCCCTATCACTGCTGCCATCCCCTTCCTTTCCCTGCCCTGAGTCACAGGGCTAGACTCTGTGCCAGAGGTGTGGCCACTGTTGCTTCCCCGAGATAGATTGTTCCCCCCACAACAGTACTCAAGCAGGAGTACTTATTGTTAAGGGGGACAGCCACAGGGGTACTCTCTAGTATCTGCCTCTTGCCCTTCCCTCTCCTGACAGTTGCCCACTTACCTGTCTCCTGAGGCCCCGGTGTGACTACTTGCCTGGAGCTCCTGTCTATCACCTCCTCACATTCCCGGACCAGATGAAGGCCATTGAGCTGCATCTCCAGTTCCCTGATGTGGTCCCTAAGGAGCACCTGGCACAGATGTGGCTATTCAGAAAGCTGGGAATCTCCAGGACGTCCCATGTCTGACGCCCAGTACAGAACACCGGCCTCACAGGCATACTTATTGTTTCTAGTCTACACAGGTAGCCTACCTTGCCTCAACCCGTTATTCCGGAAGCCCTGTTGAGCCAAAGCCCTCCTACTCTCTCTCTCTCCCTCTACTCAAATGCCCGCTCTGTATAACTGTCTCTGTTTAACCTCTTCGCACTGGTCTAACTCGCTGACGTCCATGCGCTTGCGCAGTTGTCCCTCTTAACTCAGTATCAGTAAGATCGATGAGCTGATTATTGACTTCAGGAGAAGGAAACCAGAGGTCCATGAGCCAGTCCTCATCAAATTTTCAGAGCTGGAAAGGGTCAGCAGTTTCAAATTCCTCAGTGTGGTTATTTTGGCAACCTGGCCTAGGCTCAGCATGTAAGTACAATTACGAAGAAAGCACAGCAGCGCTTCTTCCTTAGGAGTTTGTGAAGGTTCGGCATGACATCTAAGTTGTTAACAATCTTTTATAGATGTTTAGTGGAGAGTATATGTCTGGCTGCATTACAGCCTGGCATGGAAACACCAATGCCTTGAATGGAAAGTCCACAAAAAACAGTAGTGTATATGGCCAGTCCATCACTGGTAAAGCCCTCCTCACCTTTGAGCATATCTGTATGAAACAATGTTGCAGGAAAGTAGCATCTACCATCAGAGATCCCCACCACTCATGCTCTATTCTCACTGCCCCCCAGGGAAAAAGTACAGGAGTCTCAAGACTCACACCCTTCAACCATCAGACTCTGAACCAAAGTGAATAACTTCACTTGCCCCATCATTGAAATGTCCTCACAATGAATGGTCTCACTTTCGAGGACTGTCCATCTCTTGATATTATTGCTTATTTATTATTATTATTATTATTATTTCTGTTGTATTTGCACAATTTGTTATCTGTGCACTCAAGTTGAACATCCAAGTTAGATGGTCTTGTTGATTCTGTTACGGTCATTATATGTTAGATTTTTTGAGTTTGCCTACAAAAATGTCTCGGGGTTGCATATGGTGATGTATATGTATTTTGATAATAAATTTACTGTGAACTTTGAACTTTAGCTGCCTGAGGAAGTGCAAGTGCTGGTGAACTTCCTTGGCCGTGGTGTTTACATGATTGGACCAGGACTCTCCTACATAACTGAACCTGTCGTCCTCAGCATTGTTGATGCAGATGGCAGTTTGCACACTGGCCCCCTTCTGAGGTCAATGAGCAGTTTGAATGCTGATGTTGGGGAAATAGTTCTGTCTGTCACTAGGCTCTCTATCCCCTTCCTCTACTGCAGATCGTTGTTATCTGAACTTTGACCCACTACAGTGATATCTGCAAACTTGTAGCTCTTGACCTCATCTCATATTCAAACTTATTTATCATGTGTACATCAAAACATACAGTGAAAGGCATTGTTTTGTGGTAACAGTCAACACAACCTAGAGATGTGCTGGGGGCAGCTGCAAGTTTTACCCCACATTCAGGCACCAAGTTCAACTTTATTGTCATCTGACTATGTATATACAACCATGTTCCTCCGGATCACAGTGCACCCACAAAACTGATACCACACACAGCACATAAATGAAAATATTACCATAAGTAGGTTAATAAAATATAATTCAAATGTGAGATCTGTTATTCTATCAATAAACCCCTTGAACTCCTGGATTAGATCCTAGCCTGTAACCCACTCCCAGGGATCTGTTATTCTTTCAATAACCCCTAAACCCGTATAACCATATAACAATTACAGCACGGAAACAGGCCATCTCGGCCCTTCTAGTCTGTGCTGAACGCTTACTCTCACTTAGTCCCACTGACCTGCACTCAGCCCATAACTCTCCATTCCTTTCCTGTCCCTATACCGATCCAATTTTACTTTAAATGACAATACCAAACCTGCCTCTACCACTTCTACCGGAAGCTTGTTCCACACAGCTACCACTCTCTGAGTAAAGCAGTTCCCCCTCGTGTTACCCCTAAACTTTTACCCCCTAACTCTCAACTCATGTCCTCTTGTTTGAATCTCCCCTACTCTCAATGGAAAAAGCCTATCCTCGTCAACTCTCATAAATTTAAATACCTCTATCAAGTCCCCCCTCAACCTTCTACGCTCCAAAGAATAAAGACCTAACTTGTTCAGTCTTTCCCTGTACCTTAGGTGCTGAAACCCAGGTAACATTCTAGTAAATCCCCTCTGTACTCTCTCTATTTTGTTGACTTCTTTCCTATAATTCGGTGTCCAGAACTGTACACAATACTCCAAATTCGGCCTTACCAATGCCTTGTACAATTTTAACATTACATCCCAACTCCTATACTCAATGCTCTGATTTATAAAGGCCAACGTTCCAAAAGCTTTCTTCACCACCCTAACCACATGAGATTCCACCTTCCGGGAACTGTGCACCATTATTCCTAGATCATTCTGTTCTACTGCATTCTTCAATGCCCTACCATTTACCATGTATGTCCTATTTGGATTATTCCTACCAAAATGTAGCACCTCACACTTATCAGCATTAAACTCCATCTGCCATCTTTCAATCCACTCTTCTAACTGGCCTAAATTTCTCTACAAACTTTGAAAACCTACTTCATTATCCACAACGCCGCCTACCTTACCTATCTGCATACTTACTAATCCAATTTACCACCCCATCATCCAGATCATTAATGTATATGACAAACAACATTGGACCCAGTACAGATTCCTGAGGCACACCACTAGTCACCGGCCTGCAACCTGACAAACAGTTATCCACCACTACTTTCTGGCATCTCCCATCCAGCCACTGTTGAATCCGTTTTACTACTTCAATATTAATACCTAACAATTGAACCTTCCTAACTAACTTTCCATGTAGAACCTTGTCAAAGGCCTTACTGAAGTCCATATAGACAAAATCCACTGCTTTACCCTCGTCAACTTTCCTCGTAACCTCTTCAAAAAGTTCAATAAGATTTGTCAAACATGACCTTCCATGCACAAATCCATGTTGACTGTTCCTAATCAGACCCTGTCTATCCAGATAATTATATATACCATCTCTAAGAATCTTTCCATTAATTTACCCACCACTGACATCAAACTGACAGGCCTATAATTGCTACGTTTACTCTTAGAACCCTTTTAAAACAGTGGAACCACATGAGCAATACGCCAATCCTCCGGCACCATCCCTGTTTCTAATGACATTTGAAATATTTCTGTCAGAGTCCCTGCTATTTCTACACTAACCTCCCTTAAGGTCCTCGAGAATATCCTGTTCGGACCCAGAGATTTATCCACTTTTATATTCCTTAAAAGCGCCAGTACTTCCTCATCTTTAATCGTCATAGTTTCCACAACTTCCCTACTTGTTTCCCACACCTTACACAATTCAATATCCTTCTCCTTAGTGAATACCGAAGAAAAGAAATTGTTCAAAATCTCCCCCATCTCTTTCGGCTCCACACATAGCTGTCCACTCTCAATCTCTAAGGGACCAATTTTATCCCTCACTATCCTATTGATATTAATATAACTGTAGAAACCCTTCGGATTTATTTTCACCTTATTTGCCAAAGCAACCTCGTATCTTCTTTTAGCTTTTCTAATTTCTTTCTTAAGATTCTTCTTACATTCTTTATATTCCTTGAGCACCTCACTTACTCCATGCTGCCTATATCTATTGTATGTATCTCTCTTTTTCCTAACCAAGTTTCCAATATCGCTTGAAAACCATGGCTCTCTCAAACTTTTAACCTTTCCTTTCAGCCTAACAGGAACATAAAGATTCTGTACCCTCAAAATTTCACCTTTAAATGACCTCCATTTCTCTATTAATTCCTTCCCATAAAACAAATTGTCCCAATCCACTCCTTCTAAATCCTTTTGCATCTCCTTAAAGTTGGCCTTTAACTTTACCCTCAACCCTGGGTCCAGTCCTAACCTTCTCCATAATTATATTGAAACTAATGGCATTGTGATCACTGGACCCGAAGTGCTCCCCAACACATACCTCCGTCACTTGACCTATTTCATTCCCTAACAGAAGATCCAACACTGCCCCTTCTCAAGTTGGTTCCTCTATGTATTGCAGCAAAAAACTATCCTGCACTCATTTTACAAACTCCAAACCATCCATCCCTTTTACAGTATGGGCTTCCCAGTCTATGTGTGGAAAATTAAAATCTCCCACAATCACAACCCTGTGCTTACTACAAATATCTGCCATCTCCTTGCAAATTTGCTCCTCCAATTCTCGATCCCCATTAGGTGGTCTATAAAACACCCCTATAAGTGTTACTACACCTTTCCCATTCCTCAATTCCACCCATTTAGCCACCCTAGACGACCCTCTAATCTATCCTGCCAGAGCACCGCAGTAATATTTTCCCTGACAAGCAATGCAACACCTCCCCCTCTTGTCCCTCCGATTCTATCACACCTGAAGCAATGAAATCCAGGTATATTTAGTTACCAATCACACCCCTCCTGCAACCATGTTTCACTAAAAGCTACAACGTCATATTTCCATGCTCTAAGCTCATCCACCTTTCTTACAATGCTCCTAGCATTAAAATAAATGCATTAAAAAAATTCTCCACCTCTTCCTCTCTGTTTATCTCCAACAGTACAAAGAACTTTACAGTCTTTTTCTTCCTTCTCCCATACATCTGTTCCTACACTCTGGTTACCCTCCCTCCTTTTACCCCTGGATTTGAACCCAGTCTGTGACCGACTCCCAGGGATCTCTTGTTCTATCAATAAACCCCTGAACCCTTGAATTATATCCCAGCCTGTAACCCACTCCTGCTGATCTATTTTATGTAAACCCCTGAACCCCATTGGATTAGATCCCAGCCTGTACCCCATTCCAGGAGACCCATAATTACTCCGATATAGACATTCCGAGCCTCTGGATTAGATCCCTGCCTGTAACCCATTCTCGATGATCAGTTGTTTTATATACCGTATAAAGCTCCGAATCCTTGGATTAGATCCCAGTTTGTAATTTACGCCTGGGGATCTGTTATTGCAGACATAAACCCAGTGACCCCTATATTAGATCCCTGTATGTAATCTACTCCCGGAGATCTTTTGTTCTAATGTAACACCCCCAATCTCACTCCCCTGAATCCAGGATCTCCCATGCACAGCGGCTGAGTCCGGCTGTTATCCTGCCGTCGGGCTGCAGGCGGCGGTGCGGGGGGAGGCCGCCAGCTCAGTGCCTCTGTGGCGAGGCCGTCCCGTCCACAGCCATCGCTTTGTGCGCTGAGCCCGTCCGGGGTCCGAGACCGGCTCTGCTGGGGCCAGACCAGGCACAGCCGAGGTTGGTTTTAATATTTGCGGCGGGGTGGATTTTGCAAAGGTTCATTTTCTGCAAAGACGCGTTTGGAGTAGAAATTGGTGCTTAAACATCCTCCCGGTCAACTCCCTCTTTCACCCATCTCTCTCCATTTGACCCTTGTCCCTAATGCAAACTCCCCGACAACTTACTCCGGCTCCGTCAACATCTCCCCCTGCACCTCCCTCCGTCACCCTCTCCCTCCCGTCTCTCCCCGTCACCCCTTGCTGTCTCTGTGAACCCCTCCGCCTGCTAGGTTTTTCTTTCCCAGCCTCCCCGACCTCAGAGAGGGCTGTTGGACGTCGATATGCCCCCCCCCCCCGGTCCTCTGGGTTAGTAACAGGCTAATTACTGCACAGTGGGTAACTTAGCAGGTAATTGTATTCTCGGGGCAAATGGCCTCATTAATCTTGGTGGGGCAATTAGGCGGAATTGCGGGGGGGATGTGGGGTATATGAACAGGAGATCAACATGGTGGGGCCAACATCACAAAGTCACACAGCACGGACAGGCCCTTCGGCCCAACTGGTTCCAGGTGACCCGTATTCCCTTCTAACCCAGTCTCTTTCCCTGCGTTCCGCCCATATCCCTTTAAACCTTTCCTGTCCATGTACCCATCCACGTGTCTTTTAAACATCATTAATGTACCTGCCTCAACCATTTCCTCGGGCAGCTGGTTCCAAGTCGGACCTCCCTCTGGATGAAAACGATCCAAACACAGTTACCCAGCTCCTCAAGACTCTCCTGAGATTCCCAGCTGTTTGGTGGATTGGTTCATTGGTCTCACGTGTGTCCACATACAGTGAAAAGATGGTCTTGCATACTGTTCATACAGATCAGATCATTACACAGAGCATTTTGTTGGACGAGTATCGTTCACTAGTCTTACCATGAAGCTCCCTCCGCATGTCCCCTCACACACTCCCGGGATCAGACACAGAGTGAAGCTCCCTCCGCATGTCCCATCACACACTCCTGGGGTCAGACACAGAGTGAAGCTCCCTCCACACCGTCCCATCACACACTCCCGGGGTCAGACACAGAGTGAAGCTGCATCCTCATTGTCCCATCACACACTCCCGGGGTCAGACACAGAGTGAAGCTCCCTCCTGACCGTCCCATCACACACTCCCCGGGTCAGACACAGAGTGAAGCTCCCTCCACACCGCCCCATCACACACTCCCGGGGTCAGACACAGAGTGAAACTCCCTCCTCACCGTCCCATCACACACTCCCGGGGTCAGACACAGAGTGAAGCTCCCTCCACACCGTCCCATCACACACTCCCGGGGTCAGACACAGAGTGAAGCTCCCTCCACACCGTCCCATCACACACTCCCGGGGTCAGACACAGAGTGAAGCTCCCTCCACACCGTCCCATCACACACTCCTGGAGATCAGACACAGAGTGAATCTCCCTCCACACCGTCCCATCACACACTCCCGGGGTCAGACACAGAGTGAAGCTCCCTCCACACCGTCCCATCACACACTCCCGGGGTCAGACACAGAGTGAAGCTCCCTCCACACCGTCCCATCACACACTCCCGGGGTCAGACACAGAGTGAAGCTGCATCCTCATTGTCCCATCACACACTCCCGGGGTCAGACACAGAGTGAAGCTCCCTCCTCACCATCCTATCTCACACTCCCGGGGTCAGACATAGGTGTGGTTCAGGGTCCAGTTGGTCTTTAAATCGTCAGATATGGCCTTGCCCAAAAATGGGTCTTCCCAGTTGACTCTCCCTAGTTCCTGCCCAATGCTCTTGTAATTTGCCCTGCTCCAATTTAATACTCTCCCACTTTCGCTCATCTATGGCTCTTTCAAAACTTAAGGTCACTGTTCGCAGTTAAAGGTTGGCAACCTGGCTACCAGATCCACTACAGCTCCTCCTCTTGTTGGATTATCGACATTTTGATTTCAGAAACCCTCCTAGATGCACCTAACAAGATCTTCCCCTTCTAAACATCTTGCAGTATGAAGGTCCCAGTTTATTTTTGGGAGGTTGAAGTCTCCCATGACACAACTCCACAGCTTTTACACCTTTCCTTCATCTGTCTGCTTATCTGTTCTTCAATGTCCCAGTGGCTATCGGTGGTCTGTAGTACATCCCATCACAGTGATTCCACCCTTCCTGTTTTAGAGCTCTACCCGTGTAAACTCAGAGGGTGAGTCTCTCATTCTGTCCCCTTTGAGTGTAGCTGTGATATTGTCCCTGATCAGCAGTGCACTCCCCGCCTCTCTAAAGCATCAAAACCCTGGGACATTAAGCACCCATTCCTTTCCCTCTCTCAACCAAGTCTCTGTAATAGCCACAACATCATAGTTCAATGTACTGATCCGTGCTCCAAATTCATCACCTTTACCTATAAATTTCCTAGCATTAAAATACACTGTCTTCAAACCAGTTGTCTCATTGTATCTCACACTTTTCTCCTGCCTGTATTCACTGACATCCCTCCACTTTTTGACCTAGTGCTCTGGTTCCCTCTCCCTGCCAAACTAGTATAAGCAGTCCCAATCAGTACTAGTGAACTTCTTGGCCAGGTTATTGGTTCCCCTCAAGTTTAGGAACAACCTATTGCTCTTGCACAGTTCACCCCTGCCCCTGAAGAGGTTCTAGTAACCCAAGAATCTGAAATGCTGCCCCTACACCAGTTCCTCAGCTGTTCATGCATCTGTACTATCAGCCCAATCCTGCCCTGACCAGCACCTGGCACTGGGAGTCATCCAGATATTACAACCTTAGGGCCTCTTCCCTGATTCCCTACACTCTTTGCACAGGACCTTTTGCACCATGACGCCCGGCTGCTCATTCTCTCAACTGAGAATATTCTGCAACCAATCTGAGACATGATGGACCCTCGCACCTCACCTGGGAGGTAACATATCTTCCTGTCCGCTCCCTAACCATCGAGTCTCTATCGCTGTTGCTTTGCCAGACTTTACCCTTCCGTGCCGAGCCTCAGGATCTGAGGCCTGGCTCCTGCTGCTGTGCTGTGATAGGTCATCACCCCCACCGCCCACCCCCTTGTTGCTGAGGGAATGGCCACAGGGGAAACTGACACGGACTGCTGAGTCCTGCTGGCCATCCACCTTGTGAAGCCCGTACTCTGGGTGTGACCACCTCAGTAAAAGGCTCATCGCTGATGTTTTCAGCCTCTGGGATGATCCTGAATGCATCCCCTTCCACCTCCATTTCCCTGACTTCGTCCATCAGGTGAAGTTGGCTGCACTTCTTGCAGATATAGTCACTGGGGAGACTATACGTACCCTGAAATCTCACATACCGCTTTAGAAGCATTCCACCACCTTAAACACCCTACCTACACTGAACGAAGGGCTAAGGATTTACAGACAATACCATATGTTATAGTTTCCCTGTGTTCTACCCAATTACATTGTTGTAATGGATTGATCTCTGTATGAACAAAGCACAAGACAAGCTTATATCGTCCCGCCCCCACTTCCCCCGGTGACAATAATGAACCAACTCCACATCCAATTTCGTTCAGATTCTGAAGTCTGTGACGTTCCTCATGTTCTTGATGTTGGCGCTGCTCACCTCGCGGGAGTATTATCGCCGTGGGGGCTGGGTGGGGAGCAGCGTTCCAAGTGTCTAACTGCCTGCCCCTTCCGTCTTGTCTTGCAGGCATGACCCCAGGACGAGTGCGGTGGGCGCTCCCGTGCCTCCGGCCCTGCCGGGTGTCTGGGACGCGGGGGATTTCCGGGAGCATCGTCACCACCGGTGCAGTGGGCAGGCAGATGACGGAAGAGGAACAGAGTGGCTACAAAGTGGTCGTGGTGGGGGGAGGACACGCTGGTGTAGAGGCAGCGGCAGCAGCCGCCCGGGCAGGCGCTAGGACCCTGCTAATCACCCAGAAAGCAGCGAAGATCGGTACAGGAGGGGGCTGGAGATGCTGAGGCTTGGGGGGGGAGAGGTGGGAGTAGGTGGGGAGAAACGTCTCTTGGCTCCAGTTTCGGATTCATGTGCGGAGAGTGGAGGGAAGAGAGAAATTAGGGAGGAGTGACAGACATAGAACAGAGGAAGGAGGATTTGGGGAGGTGTGAAGGAGGGAGGGTGGGGAGTAGAGGAGGGAAGAGTGAGGCAGCTCTGGATAACTGACCCTCCCCCCACCAGGTGAGCTGTCCTGTAACCCATCATTCGGCGGGGTAGGGAAGGGGCACCTCATGCGCGAGGTGGACGCGCTGGACGGCCTCTGCGCAAGGGTCTGCGACCGAGCCGGGATCCACTTCCACGTCCTGAACCGCCGCAAGGGTCCGGCCGTGTGGGGGCTGCGAGCTCAGGTGGACCGAGACCTCTACAAGAGGCACATTCAGGTGGGAATCCCCCATCGTCATCCGATCACACACTCCCGGGGTCACACAGTGAATCTCCCTCCCGACCGTCTGATCACACACTCCCGGGGTCAGACACAGAGTGAATCTCCCTCCACACCATCCCATCACACACTCCCGGGGTCAGACACAGAGTGAATCTCCCTCCACACCGTCCCATCACACACTCCCGGGGTCAGACACAGAGTGAAACTCCCTCCACACCATCCCATCACACACTCCCGGGGTCAGACAGAGTGAAACTCCCTCCACACCGTCCCATCACACACTCCTGGGGTCAGACACAGAGTGAAACTCCCTCCACACCGTCCCATCACACACTCCCGGGGTCAGACACAGAGTGAAACTCCCTCCACACTGTCCCATCACACACTCCCGGGGTCAGACACAGAGTGAATCTCCCTCCCCACCGTTCAATGACACACTCCTGGGTCAGACACAGAGTGAATCTCCCTCCACACCGTCCCCTCACACACTCCTGGGTCAGACACAGAGTGAAATTCTCTCTATTTTCTCTCCATCATTCTCAGGAGGAATTGGCCAGGATTCCGGGCCTGCAGATAAAAGAGGGCTCCGTCGAGGATCTACTGGTCTCGGAACCTGATGTTACGAGACCAGGGAAGTGCCGAGTGCGGGGAGTTCGGCTCGGTGAGTTTGGAGAGATGGGGGAGTGAGCAGGGGGTTGGTGTAGAAAGGTCGTGAGTGTTTAGCCGGAGGGTGGAGGGAAGGAATGTAGGGAAAGGAGGAGAGAAGAAGCAAGGTTGGGGTGTTGTGAGGAGGCATGAGGAGGGGGAAGAGGAAGGGATGTTGGAAAGAGGCACTGAGGTGGTGAGGGAGTAGGAGTCAAAAGTTCCTTTTCCTACCCCTCCATTCTCACTTCCCTTCCACTCCATCATCACCTCCTTCTCCTCCCTCCATCCTCACCTCCCTACACCATCCTCCCTTTCTTCCCCTGTTTCCCTCCTTCCTTCCTCAGTCTCTCTGCTCTCTCCCACAGCGGATGGCACTGACATCCCGTCTCCATGCGTTGCCCTGGCCACTGGCACCTTCTTGCGGGCGGAGATCTTCGTGGGTCTGGAGCGGCGCCCGGCTGGCCGTCTGGGAGACAGGCCGTCGATTGGTTTGGCTCAGACGCTGAAACAGCTCGGCTTCCGTCTGGGCCGGCTGAAGACGGGTAGGGAGTCCAGTGCAGCGTCTGACCGTGTGTGTGTGTTTGTGTGTGTGTGTGTGTGTGTCTGTTTGTGTGTGTGTGTGTGTGTGTGTCTGTTTGTGTGTGTGTGTGTGTGTGTGTGTGTGTGTGTGTGTGTGTCTGTTTGTGTGTGTGTGTGTGTGTGTGTGTTTATCTGTGTGTGTGTGAGTGTGTTTATCTGTGTGTGTGTGTTTATCTGTGTGTGTGTGTGTGTGTGTTTATCTGTGTGTGTGTGTTTATCTGTGTGTGTGTGTGTGTGTGTTTATCTGTGTGTGTGTGTTTGTGTGTGTGTGTGTGTGTGTGTTTATCTGTGTGTGTGTGTGTTTATCTGTGTGTGTGTTTATCTGTGTGTGTGTGTGTGAGAGTGTGTGTGTGTGTGTGTTTATCTGTGTGTGTGTGTTTGTGTGTGTGTGTGTGTGTGTTTATCTGTGTGTGTGTGTGTGTGTGTGTTTATCTGTGTGTGTGTGTGTTTATCTGTGTGTGTGTGTGTGTGTGTGTGTTTATCTGTGTGTGTGTGTGTTTATCTGTGTGTGTGTGTGTGTGAGAGTGTGTGTGTGTGTGTGTTTATCTGTGCTTGTTCTCCCTTTATTTATGTGCTTGCCCAAAGCACGTTTATTTTCAAAATATCTATACAATATACAGCCCTGACATTCCTCATCTTACATGCAGCCACAAAACAAAGAGACCCTGCAGAGCTCATCCAACACTCAGAACTAAAGCTCCCGAAAGTGAATCCACGGCCACAAAGCCGGTTCTTTGCTGTAGCCGGTGCGGGAGCCCGTTCGTTGTCAGTGCAGCGCAAAGACGGGTAAACCTCGTACAGCAGCGAGCTGACACCAGCCCATCCTTTGCCTCTGGCCCCAGCACCCTGACCTTTTCAATTTGGCTCAGCTCTTAAAAGAGCCGCACATCATCTCATTCCTTGCTCTGAGGCCTGGGCCTGCTGCCTTGATTTCACCTGTACCTGCCATGCCGCGACCTTCCACATTCTGTGCAACTCGGCGTTTTTACAGTGTGAGTTCCCCACCTTCCACCGACCCTTCCCCTCCCCTCCCCCATCCTTCACCTTAACCCTCCCCCTCCCCCATCCTTCCCCTTACCCCTCCCCATCCTTCCCCTCCCCCTCCCCCTCCCCATCCTTCCCCTTACCCCTCCCCCTCCCCCATCCTTCCCCTTAACCCTCCCCCTCCCCATCCTTCCCCTTACCCCTCCCCTCCCCATCCTTCCCCTCCCCCTCCCCATCCTTCCCCTTACCCCTCCCCTCCCACATCCTTCCCCTTAACCCTCCCCCTCCCCCATCCTTCCCCTTACCCCTCCCCCTCCCCATCCTTCCCCTTACCCCTCCCCCTCCCCCATCCTTCCCCTTAACCCTCCCCTTCCCCATCCTTCCCCTTACCCCTCCCCCTCCCCATCCTTCCCCTTACCCCTCCCCATCCTTCCCCTTACCCCTCCCCCTCCCCATCCTTCCCCTCACCCCTCCCCCATCCTTCCCCTCACCCCTCCCCCTCCCCATCCTTCCCCTTACCCCTACCCCCATCCTTCCCCTTACCCCTCCCCCTCCCCATCCGTCCCCTCCCCCTCCCCATCCCCTTACCCCTCCCCTCCCCCATCCTTCCCCTTACCCCTACCCCCATCCTTCCCCTTACCCCTACCCCCCATCCTTCCCCTCACCCTCCCCTCCCCCATCCTTCCCCTACCCCTCCCCCTCCCCCATCCTTCCCCTCACCCTCCCCTCCCCCATCCTTCCCCTACCCCTCCCCCTCCCCCATCCTTCCCCTCACCCCTCCCCCTCCCCATCCTTCCCCTTACCCCTACCCCCATCCTTCCCCTTACCCCTCCCCCTCCCCATCCTTCCCCTTACCCCTCCCCCTCCCCATCCGTCCCCTCCCCCTCCCCATCCCCTTACCCCTCCCCTCCCCCATCCTTCCCCTTACCCCTACCCCCATCCTTCCCCTTACCCCTACCCCCCATCCTTCCCCTCACCCTCCCCTCCCCCATCCTTCCCCTACCCCTCCCCCTCCCCCATCCTTCCCCTCACCCTCCCCTCCCCCATCCTTCCCCTCACCCTCCCCTCCCCCATCCTTCCCCTACCCCTCCCCCTCCCCCATCCTTCCCCACCCCTCCTCCCCTCCTCCTCTTTCTCTGTTTCCCACTCTGTCATTTCTTCCTCCACCCCACCGTGCCTGAGTAGACTGACGGGATGTTTACACCCGACAGGGACGCCCCCTCGGATACAGCGGGACTCAGTCAATCTCGGCGTGTTGGAGACTCACAGGGGGGACAGCCGACCCATCCCCTTCAGCTTTCTCAGCACCAGCGTTGCCATTCAGGTGATGGGGGGAGGGTGGGGGAAGGCAAGGATGGGATATGAGGGAGGGATAGGGTTGGATGCGAGGAGGGAGGGGGCTGACAGGATGGGGAGAAGGCGCGATGGGTGGAGTGTAGTAATGGCGAAGAGGGAGGGGGAACAGGAAGGGGAGATGAGGAGGGAGAGAGGGTGGAGGGGATGAGGAGAGATTGGAGTGGGTCAAGGAAGGAGGGGGTTGATAAGGGAGAGGGGGTTAGGTGGGGGGATGACGAGGGAGAGAGGTGGAGTGGGTGGTCGGGTGATGGAGAGAGGGGAGCGGGTGGGATGAGGAGAGAGGTGGAGTGGGTGGTCGGGTGATGGAGAGAGGGGAGTGGGTGGGATGAGGAGAGAGGTGGAGTGGGTGGTCGGGTGATGGAGAGAGGGGAGTGGGTGGGATGAGGAGTGAGGTGGAGTGTGTGGGTGAGGAGAGAGAGGGTGAGCAGGTGTGAAGGTGGGAGATGGGAATGAGGAGGGGAGAGGCAGAGTGGGTGGGGGTGAGAGAGAGTGGGGGATTGGGTGGGGGGATTGAAGAGGGACGGTCAGAGAGTTGTACTCAATAACTCTCTCTCTCTCCCCACCGTTCTCCAGCCAGATGAGCAGCTACCCTGTTACCTCACCCACACAGGTCCTGAGGCCGAGCGCCTCGTCAGAGAGAATCTTCACCTGAACCCTCACGTCCAGGAGACCACCCGTGGACCCCGGTAATCAGAGCAGATCCAACCCCCACCCCCAGCGCCTCTCCGCCACACACCCTCTTGTCTTCACCACTCGGCCTCTCTCTCCCCGTCCCCCAATGTGGCATTTCACCCCCCAACACACTTTCCACACCCACTCTGTGTGTGTTTGTGAGTGACAGTGTGTTTGAGTGTGTGTCGCTCTGTGTGTGTTTGTGACTGTGTGGGTCTGTGTGTGTGTGTGACCCTGACTCTGTGTGTGTTTGTGTTTGTGTCGGTCTGTGTGTGTGAGTGACTGCATGAGAGTGTTTTTGTCTGTGACAGTGTATATGTGTGTCAGTCTGTGTACCTGTGTGAGTGACAGTGTGTTTCTGTGTGTGTCAGTCTCTGTGTGACTGACTCTGTGTGTTTGTGAAATAAGCTATTCCGCATCACCCTTCGACTTCCCAGTCCTTTACCCCCTACTCTTCCTTCCTGTATTCCCCCATCCCCTCAGCCCTCTTCCTCTGTTGCCCCCTCCCTAACCCTCTCTCCGTTCCTTACTCTCTACTCACCCCCACCCCAGGTACTGTCCCTCCCTGGAGGCCAAGGTTCTCCGCTTCTCCGGCCGCTCCCACCAGGTGTGGCTGGAGCCTGAAGGCCTGTGCTCGGACGTCCTGTACCCCCAGGGTCTTTCCACCACCCTCCCCCCCGAACTGCAGCAGCAGCTGGTCAGCTCCATCCCCGGCCTGCAGACGGCCAAAATCCTGCAGCCTGGTGAGTGAGGCCTGCGGGGCAGACGGACAGAGGGGCAGGTTCAAGAGGGGATGAAGCAGAGGGTCAGAAGGGAAGAAGAGGGGAGGGACAGGAAAGACGGGGAGGCGGGCGGGAGGAAGGAAGTGGGAGAATAGTAGAGCAAGCAGGGAGAGAAAGCAAAGGAGGAGAAGTGAGGAGAGACGGAGGGGGAAGGACGAGGATGGGGATGATGAAGGTTGTGGAGATGTTGGTAGAGAGGGTGGAAGGGAAAGAAAGAAGAAGTTTGAGGGAGAGTGGGAAGGGAGGGGAGAGGGGAAGAGGACAGTGAAGGAATTGGGAGGTAGGGGTGAGGGGAAGAGAGAAGGAGGTGCCAGTAGAGAGGATGGAGGGGAGAGGAGGTGGGGTAGAGCTCATCAGTTCATTTTACTTTCCCCTTCTTCTCCCTTTCCCTGCCCTCTCTACAATCCCCCTCCAACCCACCCTTCTCCACACCCCCCTTGCGACCCCTTTCAAACCCCATTCTCTCCTCTCCCTCCACCTCCTCCGCCTCTACCCCATCCACACCCTTTCCTCTTCCCCCCACACACTCCCCACTCTTCCCCCCTTCTCTGTCATCCCCCCAGGGTACGGGGTACAGTATGACTATGTGGACCCCCGACAGTTGACCCCCTGGTTGGAGACCCGGATGGTACAGGGTCTCTTCCTGGCGGGACAGATTAATGGGACCACTGGCTACGAGGAGGCAGCTGCTCAGGTAATCTAACAACCCCCTCCACCGCCCCCCCGGTGTCCCCTCTATGGGCGGGTTCTTGTCCCTCAGCCCTTACCACTCAGACTGAACAGTTACGCTTGGCGGACACTCCCTCCCTTCCCCAACTCCCTCACAGGCGGTGGGATTGGATTCTACAACACGTGGGTGTGAGCGGAGAGCCAATCACTGGGGAACCTGGCGGTGAGGCGGGAGATGCTGGCGTTAGCGGTGGGAACGTGGATGCAGAATTTACCGATGCACCAGTTCACAGCTCTCTCCATCTCTCACTTTTCCCCACCTCCTCTCTACCCCTCCCTTCATCTGCTCCTGCCTTCCCCTCTCCCCCATTCCTTCCCACTTTCTGTCCCCCCCCCCATTTCCCCAAACTCCAGGGGCTGATCGCAGGCATTAACGCCGCCCTCCGTGGGCGGGGGTCTAGCCCGTTCGTAGTGGGACGCACCGAGGGGTATGTCGGGGTGCTGATCGACGACCTGACCTCACTGGGCACCACCGAACCCTACCGCATGTTCAGTGGGCGGGTGGAGTTCCGGCTGGGGCTGAGGCCAGACAACGCGGACCAGAGGCTGACCGCCAGGGGTAGGGACGGACCGAGGGAAGGGCGAGGGATGACGGAGGGAGTGGGAGTGGGGGGAGGATGGAGGGATAGACGGTGTGAGTAGATGGTGGGGAGGGGGTAAGAGGATGAAAATGAATAGGGATGGTCGAAGATGGGAGAAAGGGAGAGGAAATAGTGATGAGGGCATGGGGAGGGGGAAGGGAAGAGTGGAGGGTGTTGGAGGGGGAGAGAGGTAGCAGGATGTGGAATGGGGCGTGGGAGGGTTAGTGAAGGGTCTGTGGTGTGTGGGGGATCCTTTCCTTGTCATTATCCATTCTCTGAGGTTCCCCGATTCATTCCCTCTGTCACTGGCTCCAAACCATCTTTGGACAACCCCTTCGACTCTAAACCTTCCAATGCACACACAGCGGTCTGTGTGTCACCCCTCCCGGCTCTGCCAACTGTATACCCCACCCCCCGATTCTGCCACCGGTATACCCCACCCTCGACTCTGCCACCTGTATACCCCACCCCCCGATTCTGCCATCTGTATACCCCACCCCTCTCGACCTGCCCCCCATATACCCCACCCCTCACTCTGCCCCTCTGTATACCCCACCCCCCGACTCTGCCACCGGTATACCCACCCTCGACTCTGCCACCTGTATACCCCACCCCCCGATTCTGCCATCTGTATACCCCACCCCTCCCGACTGCCCCTCTTTATATCTTGTCTCTGATCCCCCTTTCCTCCCACTCCGCCTCTGACTCCACTCCATCCGAGGTTCGCACAGCAGGTCTGCATGTCCCTCCCTTACTGGCCGCGTCCCTGTCTGACTCTGTGTGGTCTGCGTGCCCCTCCAGCACAGTCACTGGCTCTGCCTCCTCTGACCGATTCTGTTGCCCCAGGTTACGCCGAGGCAGGCTGCGTGTCCTGGAAGCGGCAAGCAGGAGGCCCAGCGTGTCAGTCAGGCCCTCGAGCATGGATTGGCCACCCTCAAGTCCGTCTGTTACTCAGGCACCCAATGGCTACGCCTCCTGCCGGACACAAAGGTCAGCCCAGAGCGCAGTGACCGGCCCAGGTCAGTGGGACGCAGGCAACGTTTCCTATAATTATTTTCGCCACTGAACAGACCAACCATTGCTCTGAGCCAGATCTTTATGCACACCCTGAAAACCGCTCGGCACTTAACAATTTTCTTTTGTAACATGCATATCAAACCAACACAAACCACAGCTCACAACTCAGGTAGACGATGTTAGGCAGACAAAACAACTGGCAGGCGCAATGGCAAAAGTAAAATGTTTGACCGGGATGGCGATGGCGTTCATTACCAATGAGCCACCGACTTCCATTCTGTGTTTATTGTCGCAATTTCCAACAGTGTTGTAACTTGAAACACTGACAACGGAAATACGTGGCAGCTCAAAACACTTCAATTTTGTTTGTTTATCTAGAAAATTTAGATTAATTAACACATTAATTACAGGGTATTTGACTATTATATTAACAGCATATAACAAAATTCAGCTTTGCGGCATTAAAGGGTATGTGCGCATAAGCATTTCGGTTACTGTGCATCCACGTCCCTGCACAGCTTCGGGGGGGGGGTGGGGCCCATTTGGGGAGGATGTGTAGCTGGGATGAGGGGAAGGGTAGAGAAGATGGGTTGGGAGGGGTGAGGTGTGCAGATGGGAGTTAGGAAAGAGTTGAGAGCATGGGATGTAGAAAACAAATGAGGTGGGGAGGGAGGTGAAGGAAGGGGAACCGAGAGTTAGCGAGGTGCAGGGGGAGGTGGAGAGAGGGTGTAGGCAGAGGAAGAAGGTAAGGATGTAGTGAGGGAGAAGCAAAGTGTGGAGAGGGCAGGAAGAGACTGTATGGGGTGGGGGAGGTGGGGGAAATTGGAGGATGGTGTTGGTGAGGAGAATGGAGACAGGGTGATGACGGGATGGGATTGGAGAGGAGTGGGGTGTGATTTTATGTGAGGGGGCAGGTAGTAGATGGGGAGAAGAGCATTTGTGGTAGGAAAGGGAGGTTGAAGGAGAGGGAGAGGGAAGTCAAGGTGGGAGAGTGAGTAGGAAGAGGATGGGGTGTGTGAGGAGAGGTAGGGTGAGGGAGTTGTCTGACCCTGGACCTGCCATCTGACCTCTCACTGCCCCTCCCTTAGTGCTTGGAAATGCTACGCCAGCCAGGGGTGGATGTGAGGACCCTGGTGGACGCCCTCCCACACTCACTTGGTTCCCTCCCTACCGAGGGGCAACTCGCTGACAGACTCAAGATTGAGGGTGAGTAAACTGTGAGACACAAATCTCTCTTCCTTTCCCTCTCAATCTGCCCCACTCTGCCTCCCCATCACTCTACCCCTTCCCTCCTCACCTCCCCCCTTTGCTCCTACCCTCACCCTCCACTCCATCCTACCTCCCTCCCTCACTCACTCCCTCTTCCTCCCTGCAGCTGTCTATCAGGACCTGCTGCTGCTGCAGCAACAGGAGGTGGAGGAGGTGAGGAGAGACGAGGGGATGAGGCTTCCTGAGGATCTCGACTACCGCAGCGTGAAGGTGTCTTTGTCCCAGGAGGTGCGGGAGCTTCTCGAGTTCACCCGGCCCCAGACGGTGGGTAATTTATTCTTGGGACCTGTCCCTCAGTGACAACTGTCTCCCAGTATCTGACTGTCCCCACTGACGTGAATCCAGCTCCCTCACACTGCCCCTCAGTGATCCTCCCCCGTGCTCCATTATTGACTGTCTTTCTCTCCAATAGATCGCTGCTGCATCGCGACTGCCGGGGATGACTCCTGCAGCTCTCCTTAATCTGCTTCGCTTTGTAAAATTGGCTTCGAAGGCCACACCCAGAGAAGATGCTCCTTCCTTTTGACGTATAAACGGTGACCATTGATGTACCACTAAATAAAAACCAATACTACTTCCTCTGTGATTTTAGTCTGCTCGGGGATCAGATGCGCTATTTTGCAGGGCAGGGCGACTGAGTGGCAAACTGGGCCTGATCGTCATCTTCACTCTGTCCTGTGTTTCTATAGAGAGAGAGAGAGACCTGTAGAGTGAGTGAGTGAGTGAGTGAGTGTGTGTGTGTGTGTGTGTGTGTGTGTGTGTGTGTGTGTGTGTGTGTGTGTGTGTGTGTTTGTGTGTGTGTGTGTGTGTGTGTGTGAGAGACAGACAGAGACCTGGTGTGTGTGTGTGTGAGAGAGAGAGAGAGAGACCTGTAGAGTGAGTGTGTGAGTGAGTGAGTGTGTGTGTGTGTGTGTGTGTGTGTGTGTGTGTGTGAGAGAGAGAGAGAGAGAGAGACCTGTAGAGTGAGTGAGTGTGTGTGTGTGTGTGAGAGAGAGATCTGTACTGTGTGTGCGTGAGAGAGAGACCTGTAGAGTGTGTGTGTGTGTGAGAGAGAGAGAGAGAGAGAGTCTGTGTGTGTGTGAGAGAGAGAGAGATCTGTACTGTGTGTGTGTGTGTGAGAGAGAGAGAGAGAGAGTCTGTGTGTGTGTGAGAGAGAGAGAGATCTGTACTGTGTGTGTGTGTGAGAGAGAGAGAGAGAGAGAGTCTGTGTGTGTGTGTGTGAGAGAGAGAGAGTCTGTGTGTGTGTGTGAGAGAGAGAGTCTGTGTGTGTGTGAGAGAGAGAGAGAGAGAGAGTCTGTGTGTGTGTGTGAGAGAGAGAACTGTACTGTGTGTGTATGAGAGAGTGTGTGAGAGAGATGCCTGTACTCGTGGTTGTGTGAGAGATCTATACTCTCCATGTCCCAGTGGCTTTTCCGTGAACTGTTTGCTCTCGTGTAGGCGGTGGGGTAATTTGCTGCCAGTGTGTGAGGGACTGAGAGGTGTGTGCGAGTAAAGGGATTGGTGATGAGGGAGGGAATGATGGTGAGGGAGATGTTGGGGGGGGGGGGGAGCGCTGATTGGGCTTCCGGTTGCCGAGGCGACGGAGCAGGTTGCATCTTTCGATTCGGGGCTGGTGTTCCGGTGGAGGAGGGGGAGACACCGAATCGACCCTTCGGACGCATAAATATGGATACCAGTCTCCGACTGTCCGAACATTTCCGGAGCCAGTACCGGGAGGAACTGTTACAGTAAATGTTCCCGACACCACCCCTCCCTATCTCTCACCTTCCCCCCCCCGTCTCTCTCCACAGCCCTCCTCTCTCCCCCTTCCCTTCTCTCGCCCCTATCTGTCTCCCATCCGTCACTTTCCTCAGTCCCTCAACTCTCCCGCCTTCCTGTCTCCCAAAGCCTGCTTCCCTTCTCGCCCTCCCGTTTGCCTCCTCCCTCTGGTGTCTGTCCATCCCCTTTCATCTCCCTCTGCCCGTCTCTCTCTTCTCCCTGTCTCTAAACCCCGGTGTCCCTCTCTCAACCTTTCCTGTCTTTATACCTTTATACCCATCACTCCCACCCACCTCGTTACTATACCTTTATCCGCCCGTCTCCTCCCCTTCCCGTCTCTCATCCCTCTGCCTCCTCCGCTTACCCTCCGTCCGTCTCTCTGCCTCTCTCCTCCTCCCCCCTTTCTCTTCCTCCCGTCAATATCCCCTTCCCGCCTGTCTCCTCCCTTTGTTTCTGACTCTCCCCCTCCTCATCTCTTTCCCTTTCCCTCGGTATCGTAGCTTCCTCTCCCGTCTCTCTCTTCCTCCCCTTCTCACTTATCTCTCCCCGTCTCTCCACCCCTCTTATCTCACTCAGCACCGGCTGGCCTTCTCCCTTTCTCCAACAACCGCACATCCTCGCATCACTGTACGCTCCGGAATTCCCTCCCCAACCCCATCTCCCGCCAGGTCTCCCCAGTTACCCTCCCCACCAGAACCTTCTCCATCTCAGTGACACCTCCCTCCCTTCCACCCCTCATTCTCTGTATCCTTTCCCATTTCTACAGCCCCGTCCTCGTAATTCCTACCCTCCCCTTCACAACTCACCGTCACCGTGAGTCCCTCCTCCCTTATATCGCTCTCTCCGAACCCCTCCCACCCTACACCAGTGAAGGGAGGGGTCTCTGTGGCCGCTCCCTCCCCTTCAATCCCCCAGGTCTGTCTGGCACACTAAATGAGGGATGTATTGACCTAGGAACCTTCCGCACGATGATTCATTGTCCAGTTCCACTCAACTGCTCGCCAAGAGGAGGCTTGGGATGGATATAAACCAAGCCCTGGACACCCAGAGACAGGTAGAAGATAGAGTCTCCCTCCCCATCACACGATCCCGGAATCAGATATCAAGTGGCGCTCCCTCCCCTCCGACCCATCACACACTCCCGGGGTCAGACACTAGGTGGCGCTCCCTCCCCTCCGACCCATCACACACTCCCAGGGTCAGACACAAGGTGGCGCTCCCTCCCCTCCGACCCATCACACACTCCCAGGGTCAGACACTAGGTGGCGCTCCCTCCCCTCCGACCCATCACACACTCCCGGGGTCAGACACTAGGTGGCGCTCGCTTCCCACAGACCCATCACACACTCCCGGGGTCAGACACTAGGTGGCGCTCCCTCCCCTCCGACCCAACACACACTCCCGGGGTCAGACACAGAGTGAAGCTCCCTCCATACCGCCCCATCACACACTCCCGGGGTCAGACACAGTGTGAATCTCCCTCCACACCATCCCATCACACGCTCCCAGGGTCAGACACAGAGTGAATCTCCCTCCACATTGTCCCATCACACACTCCCGGGATCAGACACAGAGTGAATCTCCCTCCACACCGTCCCAACACACACTCCCGGGGTCAGACACAGAGTGAAGCTCCCTCCATACCGCCCCATCACACACTCCCGGGGTCAGACACTAAGTAGCGCTCCCTCCCCTCCGACCCATCACACGCTCCCGGGGTCAGACACAGAGTGAAGCTCCCTCCACAATGTCCCATCTCACACTCCTGTGGTCAGACACAGAGTGAAACTCCCTCCACACTTTCCCATCACACACTCCTGTGGTCAGACACAGAGTGAAACTCCCTCCACACCGTCCCATCACACACTCCCGGGATCAGACACAGAGTGAATCCCCCTCCACACCGTCCCATCACACGCTCCCGGGGTCAGACACAGAGTGAAGCTCCCTCCACAATGTCCCATCTCACACTCCTGTGGTCAGACACAGAGTGAAACTCCCTCCACACTTTCCCATCACACACTCCTGTGGTCAGACACAGAGTGAAACTCCCTCCACACAGTCCCATCACACACACCCGGGGTCAGACACAGTGAAACTCCCTCCATACCGCCCCATCACACACTCCCGGGGTCAGACACAGAGTGAAACTCCCACCATACTGTCCCATCACAGACTCCCGGGGTCAGACACAGAGTGAAACTCCCTCCACACCGTCCCATCACACACTCCCGGGGTCAGACACAGAGTGAAGCTCCCTCCACACCATCCCATCACACAATCCCGGAATCAGACACTGTGTGGCGCTCCCTCCCCTCCGCCCCATCACACACTCCCGGAATCAGGCACTAGGTGGCGCTCCCTCCACACCGTCCCATCACACACTCCCGGGGTCAGACACAGAGTGAAACTCCCTCCACACCGTCCCATCACACACGCCCGGGGTCAACACAGAGTGAAGCTCCCTCCGCACCGTCCCATCACACACGCCCGGGGTCAACACAGAGTGAAGCTCCCTCCGCACCGTCCCATCACACACTCCCGGGGTCAGAATGAGTGAAGTTCCCACCACACCGTCCCATCACACACTCCCGGGGTCAGACACAGAGTGAAACTCCCACCACACTGTCCCATCACAGACTCCCGGGGTCAGACACAGAGTGAAACTCCCTCCACACCGCCCCATCACACACTCAGACACGGAGTGAAACTCTCTTCGCACTGTCGCGTCACAACTCTCAGGGTCCGGCACGGAGTGAAACATCTGCGTGATTCCCCCGCCAGGAATTCCACGTTAAGGTGGAAAGAATGCGTCTGTGGAAGCAGAACTTTACCAAGCGCTGTGACCAGATGAAAGAGCAGATTCTCAAATTCGACAACTTCATTCAGGTAGTGGATGGGGAGTGGGGTGGTTCGAGCAATGGAGAGGGAGAGAGGGACGAGGAGATTGATTGTGAAAAAAGGAGACAGAGGAGAGTGAGTATGGGGGTGAGGTGAGGAAGAGAGAGACGGAGGATGAAAAGGGAAAGGAAAGCTGAGGGAGAGGGAGAAAGGAAAGGGTAAGGGGAGGAGAGAGAGGAGAAGGGAAAAGGGAGGGGGAAGTGGTCGGGTGGAAGGAGGGAGAAAGGGAAAGAGGTAGTGAACGATGAGGTGGGATGAACTCTGTGATAGCAGAGAGGAGATCTCCCCCACCGACCCCTCCCGTTATCACAATGAACCATCCCACAATCCCTTTGCCTTGCAACATTTCGACCTCTCTTCCAATCACCCCTGACCCTTCCCTGTGACACCTCCCTCTGACCCACCAACCCCTTCGTCTGGACCCTGACCCCCTCACTTTGACCAATTGACCCCCTCTGACCCCCGAAACCGTTTTCCGACTTCTGACCACTCTCTCTGAACTCTGACTCCCCCCCTCTGATCCACTCTGAACGCCGACCTGTCTGACTTCTGACCTTCCTATCTTATCTTTAACCTCCGACTCCTCCCTCTGACGCCAACCCCTCCGACCACCGATTCCTCTCCTTGACTATTTGAACTCTCTGGACCCATCACCCCCATCTCTAAACCCCTGACCCCCGACCTCTTTCCTTCTGACTTTTGACCCGTCCTCTGAATCCCGACCTGTCCTTCTTACCCGGCCCTCAATCTGATTCCGCATCCCGATCCCTGAATACTTGAACCTTCTTGCTGACTCCTTGACCCCTGTCTCTCCGCCTCATCCCTTTCTAATGCTCCACCCCAGGAGAACGAGCGGAAGCGTGCTCGGGCACTGTGGCGGGCGGAGACGGAGGGTCGCCTGCGGGTGCAGCGGCGGATCGAGACCGAGCAGCTGCGGGCCCGACTCGGGGAGCTTCGTGCATACCGGGACATGCTCCGTCGCTCGCTCGCTGCCAATGCCCACTTCTCCGAATTTGTTCAGCTCTTGTTGCGCCCCGGCGGCATGGTACGGCCCGGACTTCCGACTCCTCACTACCTAACCTCTCACTCTAACTCCTCATACCTACCCTTTCACCGACCCCTCAGCTCTGACTACTCGTCCCCCCAACCTCTCAACCCCGAGCCCTCATTCCCCGACCTCTCACCCCACAACTGACCCGAATCCTCGCCTCCAGCCCCTCAGCTCTGAGCTCTCGTGCTGCCCCTGGCCCGAAGCGTCCCGAACCTCTCACCGCTGGCATCTTATCCATGACCTCTGACCTCTCGGCCTCTCATTCCTTGACCAGTATCTCCTTGCCCTTTCGCGTAACCGTGCCCTCGGCTTCACACTCCCCATCTCTATGACCTCGACCTCGCCTACCCTGACCTCTCACTCCTCAACCTCTCAGATTCAACCACCCGAGTTCTTTCTTCCCTCAAACTTTCCCCCAACCTCTTAATCCCTATTATCCCCTTGACCGCTCACCCTCTGACCTCGGTCTCCTCAACCTCCGCCCCGATTTCTTTCCCTTCGACTTTTCACTCTTGACCTCTATTGCTTTAACCTCTGGCCCGCTGACCTTCCTCCCCTTCAGGCTTTCACCCTTGACCTCAGCCCCTCTATTCTATCCCCACCTCTCTCACCTGGTCTTTATCCCCTCACCCCTATCCACTCGTCCACTCACCGCCTGACCTTTTACCGCTGGATCTCTGTCCCCTCAGTCTCTTTTCCCCAATCTCTCCCCCTCATCCCTGATCTCCATCTCCCCGCCTGCCAGTTCCGGGAGCTGTCCGAAGTGCCAGTGCGATACCGGGCGCTGGTCTCCACCCACGAGGCGCTGCTGCGGCTGGTGCAGGAAGGCCATGAGGAGCGTGAGCGCCGCAAGGCGCGGCTAGGCCGCTACCTGGAGGAGACGAGCGACGAACGATTGCAGCTCAGCAACCGGCTGGCCGACCTGCAGGCCCAACTTGAGGCGGCCCGGAGCCGCAGCCTCCGCTGGGTGAGTCCCCGGACCCCGCCCCCCGCCCATTGACCTCCGCCCGGGGCCACAGCCTCCGCTGGGTGAGTCCCCGGACCCCGACCCCCGCCCATTGACCTCCGCCCGGGGCCACAGCCTCCGCTGGGTGATTATCCGAGACCACATCCTGATAACTGACCTCGACCCCCGACCCTCACCCCGATCCGCCCGTGCCGCAGCCTCTGCCAGCGGAACCCCGTCGCCGATACCTCACCCCAACGTGACCTCTCACTCCTGACATCTCACCTGCAACCCCTCACCACCGATCCTGAAACACCCCCTGACCCTCAATCGTGACTCCTCAACCTCTGACATCTCACCACAAACCCTTCACACCTCATCTCAGCCCCAGTCACTGTCACCATATCCCGACTCTCGACACCTGACCCCTATCGCTGCTGAACTCTGTACCCTCACCCTGATCAGCGACCGTTACCGCTTCACGCTTGACCGCTGAGACCTTGCCCCTGCGCTGCCACTCTGAACCATCACCTCTGACGCGGCCTCCTGACCCCGGCCCTCGCCTCTAACCCTGACCGCAAACACTGACCCTCGATGACCTGTCATTCTGACTGCACCCCTGTAACCTCTCCCTGCTCCGTTTCGCTCCGCGCTCTTCAATTTGCTCCGGCCTCGTGACTTCTGACAGACCCTAACACCACAACCCCCCCCCCCCCCCCCACACAGCCTCTCGATGAGCCCTGACACTCTGTGACTTCTCCCTGTGCTCGGACTGACCACCAACACCATGACCTTTCTCTGACCGCGATCCCCAATGATCTCTCCCCGAATCCCGACCTTCCATGTGCCTAGACCATGCGTGACCTGTCCTTCTGCCCCGCTCCGGCCTGTGACCTCTCGCCGAACCCGAACCACCGTGACCTCCCACTGACTTCTGACCCGAGCCTGCAGTGATATTTCGCTGAACCCTGATCCCCAGGACGCGGCCTGGACACACATTCAGAACACCGCGGCGAGGCAGACGCTAGTGCTGGGCACAGTGAAGATGGCGACGCTGAACCTGTACCAGCTGGTGGCCGGATCACTGGAGGAGGCTCCCTCACTCACCTCCACCGACACTCTCTGGCAACTCCAGAAGGTGGGGGCACGGCGAAGGAAGGGCGGGGTGCGGAGGAGGGAGAGAAGGTGGGGGGGGGGGGGGAAGACAGAGGAAGGAAGGACGGACGACAGAGGGAGATGAGAGAGATGAGGGAGGGCGAGGGGGGAGAGGGGTATGGGGAGGAGAGGAAATGGAAGATCAGAGGGGAAGGAGAGAGGGAGAAAAGGGAGGGAGAGGTGGCGGGGAGGGAAAATGAAAGCAGGGGATGAGGAGTACAGATGAGTGGCAGGAAGGAGGGGAGTTGGTGGGAGGGATTGCTGAGGAGAGGGCTCCCTGCGGGATGCTCACTCATTCTCACTCCCCACAGACAAACTCCGGCGGCTAAAGGGTTAGGGTTAGGGTTAGGGTTAGACAGGATTGGAGATGAGGAGAAGTGAGGTAAGAGAGCTGGAGGAGTGATGGAAGAGGGGAAGGGGCGGAGAATGGAGGAAGGAGTGAGGAGGACCAGGAAGGAGAGTGGAGGGGGAAAACGAGGGAAGGGAGGTACAAGAGGGGGCTGTCTCCCTGTTAGAAGCTCATTTACTGCCCCCCCCGACAACAATCTTTGGCCTCGAGAAGATAGGATATGCGTGGAGTGGAAGGGAAGGGAGGTAGGGAGGCAAGGGGGAGGGAAGTGGTTGGTGGCAGATACATGAAGGAAGTTTGGGTTGGCAGAGGAGAAGGCAAGTGGAGTAGGTGGGAATGACTGTGGGGAGTGGGAATGGGAGGGAGAAGATGGAAGAGAGGAGCGGAGGGGAGGGGAGGGTGTGGTGGAGGGGAGATGGGTAATGGGAGAAGAGGCGATAGCCTCGCAACGGGATTCTCCCTCACTAACACCCTACCAACGACACCCTCCACAGCTCCAGAAAGTGGCTGCGTCAGAGGGGAGGTGGTTAGCGGTGGGGTGGGGGGGGGGGTGGTTGGTGAAAGGAGAGATGCAAGAATAGTCAGAAGAAAGGAAGCGAGGGGCAGATGGGGAAAGGTGTGGAGGGGGAGGGGTCAATGCGAGAGTAGATAGGGAGGGAGAGGTGAGGGCCAAGATGGGTGGAAGGAGAGTCGGTGAGGGTGGAAAGAAGAAAGGGGTAGAAGGGGAGTTAAGAGGAGAGAGGAGGTGGGGGAAAGAGGAAGAGGAAAGTGGTGGGAGGGGGAATTGTGTAGTGTGACTTCAACTGATCATTCCTCCTCTCTTGCTCATCTCCTCGGTTCCAATCTCCCTCCCCTTCTCCCTCTCGTTTCCACTTTTCCACTCTCCTTCACTTCCCCTACTTTCTCCCCCTTTCCTCTTCCCCCACCCCTTTCTTTCCCGTCTCCTTTCTCCAGATTGAGGAATTCATCCATCACCTAAAGTCAGTTTGGGAGGAACTGACGTCGGACCCCCACCGGGCTCAGAATCGTCTGATGAAGTGAGGGAGGGGTTCCTCATTACGACTAACCCCTAACCTCCAGAGACATGCCTTCTCCACTTCACCCTCCTCAACCCCACCCCAACCCAAAATAACTTATTAATGAAGTATTTTTCACAACCAGGATATGCTTCCGTTCAATTGGTATGAAGCAATGGGGGAAAGTGAGCGGGTGGAGTTGAGGGAAGGATGTGTTGGGGCCAATGTGGGGAGGGATCATGAAGGATTGGCACAAAACCTGGGAAGGGGTGTGGTGATTGGGGGTGAATTTTGGACTAGATCCACGCTCTATAATCACGCCCCCTCCCTCCCGCTGTCCCTCTCCTTACCACAACCACTTACCCAATCATTCCCTGCATATCTCTGGGCAGTTTCCCCTGGATATCTTAGCATCGCAGTATATTTAATCCCTGAGTCTTCTTAACCCTTAATCAACTTAACCCCTATTGTCTACAGAACCAATTGATCTTGAATCTATTCAAACCCTTCTGTGTAGCGAATCTTCTTAATTCTAGTTGTCCACTGCTGAATGCAGAATCTTCTTAACCCCTTTGTACCACAGAATCTAGTTAACCCCTTTGTACCACAGAATCTAGTTAACCCCATTGTACTACAGAATCTACTTAACCCCATTATACCACAGAATCTACTTAACCCCTGTTGTCCACTGACTACTTAACCCTGTTGTCCACACACTACTTAACCCCATTGTACCACAGAATCTACTTAACCCCGTTGTACTACAGAATCTACTGATCCCCATTGTACCACAGAATCCACTTAACCCCATTGTACAACAGAATCTACTTAACCCCGTTGTACCACAGAATCTAATTAACCCAACTGTACTACAGAATCTACTTAACCCCTGTGTCCACAGACTACTTAACCAAATTGTACCACAGAATCTACTTAACCCCGTTGTACCACAGAATCTACTTAACCCCGTTCTACCACAGAATCTACTTAACCCCATTGTACCACAGAATCTACTTAACCCCGTTGTACCACAGAATCTAATTAACCAAACTGTACTACAGAATCTACTTAACCCATGTGTCCACAGACTACTTAACCACATTGTACCACAGAATGTACTTAAATCCGTTATACCACAGAATCTACCTAACCCCGTTGTACAACAGAATCTAATTAACCCAACTGTACTACAGAATCTACTTAACCCCTGTGTCCACAGACTACTTAACCACATTGTACAACAGAATCTACTTAACCCCGTTGTACCACAGAATCTACTTAACCCCGTTGTACCACAGAATCTAATTAACCCAACTGTACTACAGAATCTACTTAACCCCTGTGTCCACAGACTACTTAACCACATTGCACTACAGAATCTACTTAACCCCGTTGTACCACAGAATCTACTTAACCCCGTTGTACCACAGAATGTACTTAACCCCATTGTCCACAGACGACTTAAACCTATTGTACCACAGAATTTACTTAACCCCGTTGTAGCACAGAATCTACGTAACCCCGTTGTACCACAGAATCTACTTAACCCCGTTGTACCACAGAATCTACTTAACCCCATTGTACCACAGAATCTACTTAACGACATTGTCCACAGACGACTTAAACCCATTGAACCACAGAATCTACTTAACCCCGTTGTAGCACAGAATCTACTTAACCCCATTGTACCACAGAATCTACTTAACCCCATTGTACCACAGAATCTACTTAACCCCATTGTCCACAGACGACTTAACCCCATTGAACCACAGAATCAACTTAACCCCGTTGTAGCACAGAATCTACTTAACACCGGTGTACCACAGAATCTACTTAACCCCATTATACCACAGAATCTACTTAACCCCATTGTCCACAGCCGACTTAACCCCATTGAACCACAGAATCTACTTACCCCCATTGTACCACAGAATCTACTTAACCCCTGTTGCACTACAGAACCTATTTAACCCCATTGTACCACAGAATCTACTTAACCCCATTGTACCACAGAATCAACTTAACCCCGTTGTAGCACAGAATCTACTTAACACCGTTGTACCACAGAATCTACTTAACCCCATTATACCACAGAATCTACTTAACCCCATTGTCCACAGCCGACTTAACCCCATTGAACCACAGAATCTACTTACCCCCATTGTACCACAGAATCTACTTAACCCCTGTTGCACTACAGAACCTATTTAACCCCATTGTACCACAGAATCTACTTAACCCCATTGTACCACAGAATCTACTTAACCCCATTGTACCACAGAATCTACTTAACCCCGTTGTACCACAGAATCTACTTAACCCCATTGTACCGCAGAAGACTTAACACCATTGTACCACAGAATCTACTTAACCCCGTTGGACCACAGAATCTACTTAACCCCATTGTACCACAGAATCTACTTAACCCCATTATCCACAGGCGACTTAACCCCATTGTACCACAGAATCTACTTAACCACGTTGTACCACAGAATCTACTTAACCCGGTTGTACCACAGAATCTACTTAACCCCATTGTCCACAGACGACTTAACCCCATTGTACCACAGAATCTACTTAACCCCGTTGTACCACAGAATGTACTTAACCCCAATGTCCACAGACGACTTAACCCCATTGTACCACAGAATCTACTTAACCCCGTTGTAGCACAGAATCTACTTAACGCCGTTGTACCACAGAATCTACTTAACCCCGTTGTACCACAGATTCTACTTAACCCCACTGTACCACAGAATCTACTTAACCCCGTTGTACCACAGAATGTACTTAACCCCATTGTCCACAGTCGACTTAACCCCATTGTACCACAGAATCTACTTAACCCCGTTGTACCACAGAATCTACTTAACCCCATTGTACCACAGAATCTACTTAACCCCGTTGTACCACAGAATCTACTTAACCCCATTGTACCGCAGACGACTTAACCCCATTGTACCACAGAATCTACTTAACCCCGTTGTACCACAGAATCTACTTAACCCCATTGTACCACAGAATCTACTTAACCCCATTATCCACAGGCGACTTAACCCCATTGTACCACAGAATCTACTTAACCACGTTGTACCACAGAATCTACTTAACCCGGTTGTACCACAGAATCTACTTAACCCCATTGTCCACAGACGACTTAACCCCATTGTACCACAGAATCTACTTAACCCCGTTGTACCACAGAATGTACTTAACCCCAATGTCCACAGACGACTTAACCCCATTGTACCACAGAATCTACTTAACCCCGTTGTAGCACAGAATCTACTTAACGCCGTTGTACCACAGAATCTACTTAACCCCGTTGTACCACAGAATCTACTTAACCCCACTGTACCACAGAATCTACTTAACCCCGTTGTACCACAGAATGTACTTAACCCCATTGTCCACAGTCGACTTAACCCCATTGTACCACAGAATCTACATAACCCCGTTGTAGCACAGAATCTACATAACCCCGTTGTACCACAGAATCTACTTAACCCCATTGTACCACAGAATCTACTTAACCCCTGTTGCACTACAGAACATATTTAACCCCATTGTACCACAGAATCTACTTAACCCCATTGTACCACAGAATCTACTTAACCCCATTGTACCACAGAATCTACTTAGCCCCATTGTACCACAGAATCTACTTACCCCCATTGTACCACAGAATCTACTTAACCCCGTTGTACCACAGAATTTACTTAACCCCATTGTACCACAGACGACTTAACCCCATTGTACCACAGAATCTACTTAACCCCGTTGTACCACAGAATCTACTTAACCCCATTGTACCGCAGACGACTTAACCCCATTGTACCACAGAATCTACTTATCCCCGTTGTACCACAGAATCTACTTAACCCCATTGTACCACAGAATCTACTTAACCCCATTATCCACAGGCGACTTAACCCCATTGTACCACAGAATCTACTTAACCACGTTGTAGCACAGAATCTACTTAACCCCGTTGTACCACAGAATCTACTTAACCCCGTTGTACCACAGAATCTACTTAACCACTGTTGCACCACAGAATCTACTTAACCCCGTTGTAGCACAGAATTTACTTAACCCCTGTTGCACTACAGAACCTACTTAACCCCATTGTACCAACGAATCTACTTAACCTCTGTTGCACCACAGAATCTACTTAACCCCGTTGTAGCACAGTATCTACTTAACCCCATTGTACCACAGAATCTACTTAACCCCGTTGTACCACAGAATCTACTTAACCCCATTGTACCACAGAATCTACTTAACCCCTGTTGTACTACAGAACCTAATTAACCCCATTGTCCACAGACGACTTAACCCCATTGTACCACAGAATCTACTTAACCCCGTTGTAGCACAGAATCTACTTCACCCCGTTGTACCACAGAATCTACTTAACCCCGTTGTAGCACAGAATCTACTTAACCCCATTGTACCACAGAATGTACTTAACCCCATTGTACCACAGAATCTACTTAACCCCATTGTACCACAGAATCTACTTACCCCCATTGTACCACAGAATCTACTTAACCCCTGTTGCACCACAGAATCTACTTAACCACTGTTGCACTACAGAACCTATTTAACCCCATTGTACTACAGAATCTACTTAACCCCATTGTACCACAGAATCTACTTAACCCCGTTGTACCACAGAATCTACTTAACCCCATTGTACCACAGAATCTACTTAACCACTGTTGCACCACAGAATCTACTTAACCCCTGTTGCACTACAGAACCTATTTAACCCCATTGTACCACAGAATCTACTTAACCCCGTTGTACCACAGAATCTACTTAACCCCATTGTACCGCAGACGACTTAACCCCATTGTACCACAGAATCTACTTAACCCCGTTGTACCACAGAATCTACTTAACCCCATTGTACCACAGAATCTACTTAACCCCATTATCCACAGGCGACTTAACCCCATTGTACCACAGAATCTACTTAACCACGTTGTACCACAGAATCTACTTAACCCGGTTGTACCACAGAATCTACTTAACCCCATTGTCCACAGACGACTTAACCCCATTGTACCACAGAAGCTACTTAACCCCGTTGTACCACAGAATGTACTTAACCCCAATGTCCACAGACGACTTAACCCCATTGTACCACAGAATCTACTTAACCCCGTTGTAGCACAGAATCTACTTAACGCCGTTGTACCACAGAAGCTACTTAACCCCGTTGTACCACAGAATCTACTTAACCCCACTGTACCACAGAATCTACTTAACCCCGTTGTACCACAGAATGTACTTAACCCCATTGTCCACAGTCGACTTAACCCCATTGTACCACAGAATCTACTTAACCCCGTTGTAGCACAGAATCTACTTAACCCCGTTGTACCACAGAATCTACTTAACCCCGTTGTACCACTGAATCTACTTAACCACTGTTGCACCACAGAATCTACTTAACCCCGTTGTAGCACAGAATTTACTTAACCCCTGTTGCACTACAGAACCTACTTAACCCCATTGTACCAACGAATCTACTTAACCTCTGTTGCACCACAGAATCTACTTAACCCCGTTGTACCACAGAATCTACTTAACCCCATTGTACCACAGAATCTACTTAACCCCTGTTGTACTACTGAACCTAATTAACCCCATTGTCCACAGACGACTTAACCCCATTGTACCACAGAATCTACTTAACCCCGTTGTAGCACAGAATCTACTTCACCCCGTTGTACCACAGAATCTACTTAACCCCGTTGTAGCACAGAATCTACTTAACCCCATTGTACCACAGAATGTACTTAACCCCATTCTACCACAGAATCTACTTAACCCCATTGTACCACAGAATCTACTTAACCCCGTTCTACCACAGAATCTACTTAACCCCATTGTACCACAGAATCTACTTAACCCCGTTGTACCACAGAATCTAATTAACCAAACTTTACTACAGAATCTACTTAACCCATGTGTCCACAGACTACTTAACCACATTGTACCACAGAATGTACTTAAATCCGTTATACCACAGAATCTACCTAACCCCGTTGTACAACAGAATCTAATTAACCCAACTGTACTACAGAATCTACTTAACCCCTGTGTCCACAGACTACTTAACCACATTGTACAACAGAATCTACTTAACCCCGTTGTACCACAGAAT
Organism: Hypanus sabinus; assembly: GCF_030144855.1. Classification (NCBI taxonomy): domain Eukaryota; kingdom Metazoa; phylum Chordata; class Chondrichthyes; order Myliobatiformes; family Dasyatidae; genus Hypanus; species Hypanus sabinus. The sequence goes on along the minus strand of NC_082734.1, from coordinate 2,381,059 downwards.
CTACTTAACCCCGTTGTACCACAGAATCTAATTAACCCAACTGTACTACAGAATCTACTTAACCCCTGTGTCCACAGACTACTTAACCACATTGCACTACAGAATCTACTTAACCCCGTTGTACCACAGAATCTACTTAACCCCGTTGTACCACAGAATGTACTTAACCCCATTGTCCACAGACGACTTAAACCTATTGTACCACAGAATTTACTTAACCCCGTTGTAGCACAGAATCTACGTAACCCCGTTGTACCACAGAATCTACTTAACCCCGTTGTACCACAGAATCTACTTAACCCCATTGTACCACAGAATCTACTTAACGACATTGTCCACAGACGACTTAAACCCATTGAACCACAGAATCTACTTAACCCCGTTGTAGCACAGAATCTACTTAACCCCATTGTACCACAGAATCTACTTAACCCCATTGTACCACAGAATCTACTTAACCCCATTGTCCACAGACGACTTAACCCCATTGAACCACAGAATCAACTTAACCCCGTTGTAGCACAGAATCTACTTAACACCGTTGTACCACAGAATCTACTTAACCCCATTATACCACAGAATCTACTTAACCCCATTGTCCACAGCCGACTTAACCCCATTGAACCACAGAATCTACTTACCCCCATTGTACCACAGAATCTACTTAACCCCTGTTGCACTACAGAACCTATTTAACCCCATTGTACCACAGAATCTACTTAACCCCATTGTACCACAGAATCAACTTAACCCCGTTGTAGCACAGAATCTACTTAACACCGTTGTACCACAGAATCTACTTAACCCCATTATACCACAGAATCTACTTAACCCCATTGTCCACAGCCGACTTAACCCCATTGAACCACAGAATCTACTTACCCCCATTGTACCACAGAATCTACTTAACCCCTGTTGCACTAAAGAACCTATTTAACCCCATTGTACCACAGAATCTACTTAACCCCATTGTACCACAGAATCTACTTAACCCCATTGTACCACAGAATCTACTTAACCCCGTTGTACCACAGAATCTACTTAACCCCATTGTACCGCAGAAGACTTAACACCATTGTACCACAGAATCTACTTAACCCCGTTGTACCACAGAATCTACTTAACCCCATTGTACCACAGAATCTACTTAACCCCATTATCCACAGGCGACTTAACCCCATTGTACCACAGAATCTACTTAACCACGTTGTACCACAGAATCTACTTAACCCGGTTGTACCACAGAATCTACTTAACCCCATTGTCCACAGACGACTTAACCCCATTGTACCACAGAATCTACTTAACCCCGTTGTACCACAGAATGTACTTAACCCCAATGTCCACAGACGACTTAACCCCATTGTACCACAGAATCTACTTAACCCCGTTGTAGCACAGAATCTACTTAACGCCGTTGTACCACAGAATCTACTTAACCCCGTTGTACCACAGAATCTACTTAACCCCACTGTACCACAGAATCTACTTAACCCCGTTGTACCACAGAATGTACTTAACCCCATTGTCCACAGTCGACTTAACCCCATTGTACCACAGAATCTACTTAACCCCGTTGTACCACAGAATCTACTTAACCCCATTGTACCACAGAATCTACTTAACCCCGTTGTACCACAGAATCTACTTAACCCCATTGTACCGCAGACGACTTAACCCCATTGTACCACAGAATCTACTTAACCCCGTTGTACCACAGAATCTACTTAACCCCATTGTACCACAGAATCTACTTAACCCCATTATCCACAGGCGACTTAACCCCATTGTACCACAGAATCTACTTAACCACGTTGTACCACAGAATCTACTTAACCCGGTTGTACCACAGAATCTACTTAACCCCATTGTCCACAGACGACTTAACCCCATTGTACCACAGAATCTACTTAACCCCGTTGTACCACAGAATGTACTTAACCCCAATGTCCACAGACGACTTAACCCCATTGTACCACAGAATCTACTTAACCCCGTTGTAGCACAGAATCTACTTAACGCCGTTGTACCACAGAATCTACTTAACCCCGTTGTACCACAGAATCTACTTAACCCCACTGTACCACAGAATCTACTTAACCCCGTTGTACCACAGAATGTACTTAACCCCATTGTCCACAGTCGACTTAACCCCATTGTACCACAGAATCTACTTAACCCCGTTGTAGCACAGAATCTACATAACCCCGTTGTACCACAGAATCTACTTAACCCCATTGTACCACAGAATCTACTTAACCACTGTTGCACTACAGAACCTATTTAACCCCATTGTACCACAGAATCTACTTAACCCCATTGTACCACAGAATCTACTTAACCCCATTGTACCACAGAATCTACTTAGCCCCATTGTACCACAGAATCTACTTACCCCCATTGTACCACAGAATCTACTTAACCCCGTTGTACCACAGAATTTACTTAACCCCATTGTACCACAGACGACTTAACCCCATTGTACCACAGAATCTACTTAACCCCGTTGTACCACAGAATCTACTTAACCCCATTGTACCGCAGACGACTTAACCCCATTGTACCACAGAATCTACTTATCCCCGTTGTACCACAGAATCTACTTAACCCCATTGTACCACAGAATCTACTTAACCCCATTATCCACAGGCGACTTAACCCCATTGTACCACAGAATCTACTTAACCACGTTGTAGCACAGAATCTACTTAACCCCGTTGTACCACAGAATCTACTTAACCCCGTTGTACCACAGAATCTACTTAACCACTGTTGCACCACAGAATCTACTTAACCCCGTTGTAGCACAGAATTTACTTAACCCCTGTTGCACTACAGAACCTACTTAACCCCATTGTACCAACGAATCTACTTAACCTCTGTTGCACCACAGAATCTACTTAACCCCGTTGTAGCACAGTATCTACTTAACCCCATTGTACCACAGAATCTACTTAACCCCGTTGTACCACAGAATCTACTTAACCCCATTGTACCACAGAATCTACTTAACCCCTGTTGTACTACAGAACCTAATTAACCCCATTGTCCACAGACGACTTAACCCCATTGTACCACAGAATCTACTTAACCCCGTTGTAGCACAGAATCTACTTCACCCCGTTGTACCACAGAATCTACTTAACCCCGTTGTAGCACAGAATCTACTTAACCCCATTGTACCACAGAATGTACTTAACCCCATTGTACCACAGAATCTACTTAACCCCATTGTACCACAGAATCTACTTACCCCCATTGTACCACAGAATCTACTTAACCCCTGTTGCACCACAGAATCTACTTAACCACTGTTGCACTACAGAACCTATTTAACCCCATTGTACTACAGAATCTACTTAACCCCATTGTACCACAGAATCTACTTAACCCCGTTGTACCACAGAATCTACTTAACCCCATTGTACCACAGAATCTACTTAACCCCATTGTACCACAGAATCTACTTAACCACTGTTGCACCACAGAATCTACTTAACCCCTGTTGCACTACAGAACCTATTTAACCCCATTGTACCACAGAATCTACTTAACCCCGTTGTACCACAGAATCTACTTAACCCCATTGTACCGCAGACGACTTAACCCCATTGTACCACAGAATCTACTTAACCCCGTTGTACCACAGAATCTACTTAACCCCATTGTACCACAGAATCTACTTAACCCCATTATCCACAGGCGACTTAACCCCATTGTACCACAGAATCTACTTAACCACGTTGTACCACAGAATCTACTTAACCCGGTTGTACCACAGAATCTACTTAACCCCATTGTCCACAGACGACTTAACCCCATTGTACCACAGAAGCTACTTAACCCCGTTGTACCACAGAATGTACTTAACCCCAATGTCCACAGACGACTTAACCCCATTGTACCACAGAATCTACTTAACCCCGTTGTAGCACAGAATCTACTTAACGCCGTTGTACCACAGAAGCTACTTAACCCCGTTGTACCACAGAATCTACTTAACCCCACTGTACCACAGAATCTACTTAACCCCGTTGTACCACAGAATGTACTTAACCCCATTGTCCACAGTCGACTTAACCCCATTGTACCACAGAATCTACTTAACCCCGTTGTAGCACAGAATCTACTTAACCCCGTTGTACCACAGAATCTACTTAACCACTGTTGCACCACAGAATCTACTTAACCCCGTTGTAGCACAGAATTTACTTAACCCCTGTTGCACTACAGAACCTACTTAACCCCATTGTACCAACGAATCTACTTAACCTCTGTTGCACCACAGAATCTACTTAACCCCGTTGTACCACAGAATCTACTTAACCCCATTGTACCACAGAATCTACTTAACCCCTGTTGTACTACTGAACCTAATTAACCCCATTGTCCACAGACGACTTAACCCCATTGTACCACAGAATCTACTTAACCCCGTTGTAGCACAGAATCTACTTCACCCCGTTGTACCACAGAATCTACTTAACCCCGTTGTAGCACAGAATCTACTTAACCCCATTCTACCACAGAATGTACTTAACCCCATTCTACCACAGAATCTACTTAACCCCATTGTACCACAGAATCTACTTACCCCCATTGTACCACAGAATCTACTTAACCACTGTTGCACCACAGAATCTACTTAACCCCTGTTGCACTACAGAACCTATTTAACCCCATTGTACCACAGAATCTACTTAACCCCATTGTACCACAGAATCTACTTAACCCCGTTGTAGCACAGAATCTACTTCACCCCGTTGTAGCACAGAATCTACTTAACCCCATTCTACCACAGAATGTACTTAACCCCATTCTACCACAGAATCTACTTAACCCCATTGTACCACAGAATCTACTTAACCCCGTTGTAGCACAGAATCTACTTCACCCCGTTGTACCACAGAATCTACTTAACCCCGTTGTAGCACAGAATCTACTTAACCCCATTCTACCACAGAATGTACTTAACCCCATTGTACCGCAGACGACTTAACCCCATTGTACCACAGAATCTACTTAACCCCGTTGTACCACAGAATCTACTTAACCCCATTGTACCACAGAATCTACTTAACCCCATTATCCACAGGCGACTTAACCCCATTGTACCACAGAATCTACTTAACCACGTTGTACCACAGAATCTACTTAACCCCGTTGTAGCACAGAATCTACTTAACGCCGTTGTACCACAGAAGCTACTTAACCCCGTTGTACCACAGAATCTACTTAACCCCACTGTACCACAGAATCTACTTAACCCCGTTGTACCACAGAATGTACTTAACCCCATTGTCCACAGTCGACTTAACCCCATTGTACCACAGAATCTACTTAACCCCGTTGTAGCACAGAATCTACTTAACCCCGTTGTACCACAGAATCTACTTAACCCCGTTGTACCACTGAATCTACTTAACCACTGTTGCACCACAGAATCTACTTAACCCCGTTGTAGCACAGAATTTACTTAACCCCTGTTGCACTACAGAACCTACTTAACCCCATTGTACCAACGAATCTACTTAACCTCTGTTGCACCACAGAATCTACTTAACCCCGTTGTACCACAGAATCTACTTAACCCCATTGTACCACAGAATCTACTTAACCCCTGTTGTACTACTGAACCTAATTAACCCCATTGTCCACAGACGACTTAACCCCATTGTACCACAGAATCTACTTAACCCCGTTGTAGCACAGAATCTACTTCACCCCGTTGTACCACAGAATCTACTTAACCCCGTTGTAGCACAGAATCTACTTAACCCCATTGTACCACAGAATGTACTTAACCCCATTCTACCACAGAATCTACTTAACCCCATTGTACCACAGAATCTACTTACCCCCATTGTACCACAGAATCTACTTAACCACTGTTGCACCACAGAATCTACTTAACCCCTGTTGAACTACAGAACCTATTTAACCCCATTGTACCACAGAATCTACTTAACCCCGTTGTACCACAGAATCTACTTAACCCCATTGTACCGCAGACGACTTAACCCCATTGTACCACAGAATCTACTTAACCCCGTTGTACCACAGAATCTACTTAACCCCATTGTACCACAGAATCTACTTAACCCCATTATCCACAGGCGACTTAACCCCATTGTACCACAGAATCTACTTAACCACGTTGTACCACAGAATCTACTTAACCCGGTTGTACCACAGAATCTACTTAACCCCATTGTCCACAGACGACTTAACCCCATTGTACCACAGAAGCTACTTAACCCCGTTGTACCACAGAATGTACTTAACCCCAATGTCCACAGACGACTTAACCCCATTGTACCACAGAATCTACTTAACCCCGTTGTAGCACAGAATCTACTTAACGCCGTTGTACCACAGAAGCTACTTAACCCCGTTGTACCACAGAATCTACTTAACCCCACTGTACCACAGAATCTACTTAACCCCGTTGTACCACAGAATGTACTTAACCCCATTGTCCACAGTCGACTTAACCCCATTGTACCACAGAATCTACTTAACCCCGTTGTAGCACAGAATCTACTTAACCCCGTTGTACCACAGAATCTACTTAACCCCGTTGTACCACTGAATCTACTTAACCACTGTTGCACCACAGAATCTACTTAACCCCGTTGTAGCACAGAATTTACTTAACCCCTGTTGCACTACAGAACCTACTTAACCCCATTGTACCAACGAATCTACTTAACCTCTGTTGCACCACAGAATCTACTTAACCCCGTTGTACCACAGAATCTACTTAACCCCATTGTACCACAGAATCTACTTAACCCCTGTTGTACTACTGAACCTAATTAACCCCATTGTCCACAGACGACTTAACCCCATTGTACCACAGAATCTACTTAACCCCGTTGTAGCACAGAATCTACTTCACCCCGTTGTACCACAGAATCTACTTAACCCCGTTGTAGCACAGAATCTACTTAACCCCATTGTACCACAGAATGTACTTAACCCCATTCTACCACAGAATCTACTTAACCCCATTGTACCACAGAATCTACTTACCCCCATTGTACCACAGAATCTACTTAACCCCTGTTGCACCACAGAATCTACTTAACCACTGTTGCACTACAGAACATATTTAACCCCATTGTACTACAGAATCTACTTAACCCCATTGTACCACAGAATCTACTTAACCCCGCTGTACCACAGAATCTACTTAACCCCATTGTACCACAGAATCTACTTAACCCCATTGTACCACAGAATCTACTTAACCACTGTTGCACCACAGAATCTACTTAACCCCTGTTGCACTACAGAACCTATTTAACCCCATTGTACCACAGAATCTACTTAACCCCGTTGTACCACAGAAACTACTTAGCCCCATTGTACCACAGAATCTACTTAACCCAGTTGTACCACAGAATCTAATTAACCCAACTGTACTACAGAATCTACTTAACCCCTGTGTCCACAGACTACTTAACCACATTGTAGCACAGAATCTACTTAACCCCTATTCCACTACAGAACCTACTTAACCCCATTGTACCACAGAATCTACTTAACCCCCGTTGTAGCACAGATTCTACTTAACCCCATTGTCCACAGACGACTTAACCCCGTTGTACCACAGAATCTACTTAACCCCGTTGTACCACGGAATCTACTTCACCCCGTTGTACCACAGAATCTACTTAACCCCGTTGTACCACAGAATCTACTTAACCCCATTGTCCACAGACGACTTAACCCCATTGAACCACAGAATCTACTTAACCCCATTGTACCACAGAATCTACTTAACCCCATTGTACCACAGAATCTACTTACCCCCGTTGTACCACAGAATCTACTTAACCCCATTGTACCACAGAATCTACTTACCATCATTGTACCACAGAATCTACTTAACCCCATTGTACCACAGAATCTACTTAACGCCATTGTACCACAGAATCTACTTAACCCCGTTATACCACAGAATCTACTTAACCCCATTGTCCACAGACGACTTAACCCCATTGAACCACAGAATCTACTTAACCCCGTTGTACCACAGAATCTACTTAACCCCGTTGTACCACAGAATCTACTTAACCCCATTGTCCACAGACGACTTAACCCCATTGAACCACAGAATCTACTTAACCCCGTTGTACCACAGAATCTACTTAACCCCGTTGTACCACAGAATCTACTTAACCCCATTGTCCACAGACGACTTAACCCCATTGAACCACAGAATCTACTTAACCCCGTTGTACCACAGAATCTACTTAACCCCATTGTACCACAGAATCTACTTAACCACTGTTGCACCACAGAATCTACTTAACCCCTGTTGCACTACAGAACCTATTTAACCCCATTGTACCACAGAATCTACTTAACCCCTGTTGCACTACAGAACCTATTTCACCCCATTGTACCACAGAATCTACTTAACCCCGTTGTACCACAGAATCTACTTAACCACTGTTGCACCACAGAATCTACTTAACCCCTGTTGCACTACAGAACCTATTTAACCCCATTGTACCACAGAATCTACTTAACCCCATTGTCCACAGACGACTTAACCCCATTGAACCACAGAATCTACTTAACCCCGTTGTACCACAGAATCTACTTAACCCCATTGTACCACAGAATCTACTTAACCACTGTTGCACCACAGAATCTACTTAACCCCTGTTGCACTACAGAACCTATTTAACCCCATTGTACCACAGAATCTACTTAACCCCGTTGTACCACAGAATCTACTTAACCCCGTTGTACCACAGAATCTACTTAACTACTGTTGCACCACAGAATCTACTTAACCCCTGTTGCACTACAGAACCTATTTAACCCCATTGTACCACAGAATCTACTTAACCCCGTTGTACCACAGAAACTACTTAGCCCCATTGTACCACAGAATCTACTTAACCCAGTTGTACCACAGAATCTAATTAACCCAACTGTACTACAGAATCTACTTAACCCCTGTGTCCACAGACTACTTAACCACATTGTAGCACAGAATCTACTTAACCCCTGTTCCACTACAGAACCTACTTAACCCCATTGTACCACAGAATCTACTTAACCCCGTTGTAGCACAGATTCTACTTAACCCCGTTGTACCACAGAATCTACTTAACCCCATTGTCCACAGACGACTTAACCCCGTTGTACCACAGAATCTACTTAACCCCGTTGTACCACGGAATCTACTTCACCCCGTTGTACCACAGAATCTACTTAACCCCGTTGTACCACAGAATCTACTTAACCCCATTGTCCACAGACGACTTAACCCCATTGAACCACAGAATCTACTTAACCCCATTGTACCACAGAATCTACTTAACCCCATTGTACCACAGAATCTACTTACCCCCGTTGTACCACAGAATCTACTTAACCCCATTGTTCACAGAATCTACTTACCATCACTGTACCACAGAATCTACTTAACGCCATTGTACCACAGAATCTACTTAACCCCGTTATACCACAGAATCTACTTAACCCCATTGTCCACAGACGACTTAACCCCATTGAACCACAGAATCTACTTAACCCCGTTGTACCACAGAATCTACTTAACCCCGTTGTACCACAGAATCTACTTAACCCCATTGTCCACAGACGACTTAACCCCATTGAACCACAGAATCTACTTAACCCCGTTGTACCACAGAATCTACTTAACCCCGTTGTACCACAGAATCTACTTAACCCCATTGTCCACAGACGACTTAACCCCATTGAACCACAGAATCTACTTAACCCCATTGTACCACAGAATCTACTTACCCACTGTTGCACCACAGAATCTACTTAACCCCTGTTGCACTACAGAACCTATTTAACCCATTGTACCACAGAATCTACTTAACCCCGTTGTACCACAGAAACTACTTAGCCCCATTGTACCACAGAATCTACTTAACCCAGTTGTACCACAGAATCTAATTAACCCAACTGTACTACAGAATCTACTTAACCCCTGTGTCCACAGACTACTTAACCACATTGTAGCACAGAATCTACTTAACCCCTGTGTCCACAGACTACTTAACCCCGTTGTACCACAGAATCTACTTAACCCCGTTGTTCCACAGAATCTACTTAACCCCATTGTACCACAGAATCTACATAACCCCATTATCCACAGGCGACTTAACCCCATTGTACCACAGAATCTACTTAACCCCGTTGTACCACAGAATCTACTTAACCCCGTTGTACCACAGAATCTACTTAACCCCATTGTACCACAGAATCTTCTTAACCCCATTGTACCACAGACGACTTAACCCCATTGTACCACAGAATCTACTTAACCCCGTTGTACCACAGAATCTACTTAACCCCATTATCCACAGGCGACTTAACCCCATTGTACCACAGAACTTACTTAACCCCATTGTACCAACGAATCTACTTAACCTCTGTTGCACCACAGAATCTACTTAACCCCGTTGTAGCACAGAATCTACTTAACCCCATTGTACCACAGAATCTACTTAACCCCGTTGTACCACAGAATCTACTTAACCCCATTGTACCACAGAATCTACTTAACCCCTGTTGTACTACAGAACCTACTTAACCCCATTGTCCACAGACGACATAACCCCATTGTACCACAAAATCTACTTAACCCGTTGTAGCACAGAATCTACTTAACCCCATTGTACCACAGAATCTACTTAACCCCGTTGTACCACAGAATCTACTTAACCCCGTTGTACCACAGAATCTACTTAACCCCATTGTACCACAGAATCTACTTACCCCCATTGTACCACAGAATCTACTTAACCCCTGTTGCACCACAGAATCTACTGAAACCCTGTTGCACTACAGAACCTATTTAACCCCATTGTACCACAGAATCTACTTAACCCCTTGTACCACAGAATCTACTTAACCCCATTGTACCACAGAATCTACTTAACCCCATTGTACCACAGAATCTACTTAACCCCTGTTGCACTACAGAATCTACTTAACCCCTGTGTCCGCAGACTACTTAACCACATTGTAGCACAGAATCTACTTAACCCGTGTTCCACTACAGAACCTACTTAACCCCATTGTACCACAGAATCTACTTAACCCCGTTGTAGCACAGATTCTACTTAACCCCGTTGTACCACAGAATCTACTTAACCCCGTTGTACCACAGAATCTACTTAACTACTGTTGCACCACAGAATCTACTTAACCCCTGTTGCACTACAGAACCTATTTAACCCCATTGTACCACAGAATCTACTTAACCCCGTTGTACCACAAAATCTACTTAACCCCATTGTACCACAGAATCTACTTAACGCCGTTGTACCACAGAATCTAATTAACCCAACTGTACTACAGAATCTACTTAACCCCTGTGTCCACAGACTACTTAACCACATTGTACCACAGAATCTACTTAACCCCATTCTACCACAGATTCTACTTAACCCCCATTGTACTACATAATGGACTTAACCCCTGTTGTCCACAGACTTCTTAACCCCATTGTACCACAGAATCTAATTAAATCCGTTGTACCACAGAATCTACTTAACCCCGTTGTTCCACAGAATCTACTTAACCCCATTGTACCACAGAATCTACATAACCCCATTATCCACAGGCGACTTAACCCCATTGTACCACAGAATCTACTTAACCCCGTTGTACCACAGAATCTACTTAACCCCGTTGTACCACAGAATCTACTTAACCCCATTGTACCACAGAATCTTCTTAACCCCATTGTACCACAGACGACTTAACCCCATTGTACCACAGAATCTACTTAACCCCGTTGTACCACAGAATCTACTTAACCCCATTATCCACAGGCGACTTAACCCCATTGTACCACAGAACTTACTTAACCCCATTGTACCAACGAATCTACTTATCCTCTGTTGCACCACAGAATCTACTTAACCCCGTTGTAGCACAAAATCTACTTAACCCCATTGTACCACAGAATCTACTTAACCCCGTTGTACCACAGAATCTACTTAACCCCATTGTACCACAGAATCTACTTAACCCCTGTTGTACTACAGAACCTACTTAACCCCATTGTCCACAGACGACTTAACCCCATTGTACCACAAAATCTACTTAACCCCGTTGTAGCACAGAATCTACTTCACCCCGTTGTACCACAGAATCTACTTAACCCCGTTGTACCACAGAATCTACTTAACCCCATTGTACCACAGAATGTACTTAACCCCATTGTACCACAGAATCTACTTAACCCCATTGTACCACAGAATCTACTTACCCCCATTGTACCACAGAATCTACTTAACCCCTGTTGCACCACAGAATCTACTTAAACCCTGTTGCACTACAGAACCTATTTAACCCCATTGTACCACAGAATCTACTTAACCCCATTGTACCACAGAATCTACTTAACCCCATTGTACCACAGAATCTACTTAACCCCATTGTACCACAGAATCTACTTAACCCCTGTTGCACTACAGAACCTATTTAACCCCATTGTACCACAGAATCTACTTAACCCCATTGTACCACAGAATCTACTTAACCGCTGTTGCACTACAGAACCTATTTAACCCCATTGTACCACAGAATCTACTTAACCCCGTTGTACCACAGAATCTACTTAACCCCATTGTACCACAGAATCTACTTAACCCCATTGTACCACAGAATCTACTTAACCACTGTTGCACCACAGAATGTACATAACCCCTGTTGCACTACAGAACCTATTTAACCCCATTGTACCACAGAATCTACTTAACCCCGTTGTACCACAGAATCTACTTAACCCCGTTGTACCACAGAATCTACTTAACCACTGTTGCACCACAGAATCTACTTAACCCCTGTTGCACTACAGAACCTATTTAACCCCATTGTACCACAGAATCTACTTAACCCCGTTGAACCACAGAAACTACTTAACCCCATTGTCCACAGACGACTTAACCCCGTTGTACCACAGAATCTACTTAACCCCATTGTCCACAGACGACTTAACCCCGTTGTACCACAGAATCTACTTAACCCCATTGTCCACAGACGACTTAACCCCATTGAACCACAGAATCTACTTAACCCCATTGTACCACAGAATCTACTTAACCCCATTGTACCACTGAATCTACGTACCCCCGTTGTACCACAGAATCTACTTAACCCCATTGTACCACAGAATCTACTTACCCCCATTGTACCACAGAATCTACTTAACGCCATTGTACCACAGAATCTACTTAACCCCGTTATACCACAGAATTTACTTAACCCCATTGTCCACAGACGACTTAACCCCATTGAACCACAGAATCTACTTAACCCCGTTGTACCACAGAATCTACTTAACCCCATTGTACCACAGAATCTACTTAACCCCGTTGTACCACAGAATCTACTTAACCCCATTGTCCACAGACGACTTAACCCCATTGAACCACAGAATCTACTTAACCCCGTTGTACCACAGAATCTACTTAACCCCATTGTACCACAGAATCTACTTAACCACTGTTGCACCACAGAATCTACTTAACCCCTGTTGCACTACAGAACCTATTTAACCCCATTGTACCACAGAATCTACTTAACCCCGTTGTACCACAGAATCTACTTAACCACTGTTGCACCACAGAATCTACTTAACCCCTGCTGCACTACAGAACGTATTTAACCCCATTGTACCACAGAATCTACTTAACCCCGTTGTACCACAGAATCTACTTAACCCCATTGTACCACAGAATCTACTTAACCCCGTTGTACCACAGAATCTAATTAACCCAACTGTACTACAGAATCTACTTAACCCCTGTGTCCACAGACTACTTAACCACATTGTACCACAGAATCTACTTAACCCCATTCTACCACAGATTCTACTTAACCCCCATTGTACTACATAATGGACTTAACCCCTGTTGTCCACAGACTTCTTAACCCCATTGTACCACAGAATCTAATTAAATCCGTTGTACCACAGAATCTACTTAACCCCGTTGTTCCACAAAATCTACTTAACCCCATTGTACCACAGAATCTACTTAACCCCATTATCCACAGGCGACTTAACCCCATTGTACCACAGAATCTACTTAACCCCGTTGTACCACAGAATCTACTTAACCCCGTTGTACCACAGAATCTACTTAACCCCATTGTACCACAGAATCTTCTTAACCCCATTGTACGACAGACGACTTAACCCCATTGTACCACAGAATCTACTTAACCCCGTTGTACCACAGAATCTACTTAACCCCATTATCCACAGGCGACTTAACCCCTTTGTACCACAGAATCTACTTAACCCCGATGTACCACAGAATCTACTTAACCCCGTTGTACCACAGAATCTACTTAACCCCGTTGTACCACAGAATCTACTTAACCCCATTGTCCACAGACGACTTAACCCCATTGAACCACAGAATCTACTTAACCCCGTTATACCACAGAATCTACTTAACGCCATTGTCCACAGACGACTTAACCCCTTTGTACCACGGAATCTACTTAACCCCATTGTACCAACGAATCTACTTATCCTCTGTTGCACCACAGAATCTACTTAACCCCGTTGTAGCACAAAATCTACTTAACCCCATTGTACCACAGAATCTACTTAACCCCGTTGTACCACAGAATCTACTTAACCCCATTGTACCACAGAATCTACTTAACCCCTGTTGTACTACAGAACCTACTTAACCCCATTGTCCACAGACGACTTAACCCCATTGTACCACAAAATCTACTTAACCCCGTTGTAGCACAGAATCTACTTCACCCCGTTGTACCACAGAATCTACTTAACCCCGTTGTACCACAGAATCTACTTAACCCCATTGTACCACAGAATGTACTTAACCCCATTGTACCACAGAATCTACTTAACCCCATTGTACCACAGAATCTACTTACCCCCATTGTACCACAGAATCTACTTAACCCCTGTTGCACCACAGAATCTACTTAAACCCTGTTGCACTACAGAACCTATTTAACCCCATTGTACCACAGAATCTACTTAACCCCATTGTACCACAGAATCTACTTAACCCCATTGTACCACAGAATCTACTTAACCCCATTGTACCACAGAATCTACTTAACCCCTGTTGCACTACAGAACCTATTTAACCCCATTGTACCACAGAATCTACTTAACCCCATTGTACCACAGAATCTACTTAACCGCTGTTGCACTACAGAACCTATTTAACCCCATTGTACCACAGAATCTACTTAACCCCGTTGTACCACAGAATCTACTTAACCCCATTGTACCACAGAATCTACTTAACCCCATTGTACCACAGAATCTACTTAACCACTGTTGCACCACAGAATGTACATAACCCCTGTTGCACTACAGAACCTATTTAACCCCATTGTACCACAGAATCTACTTAACCCCGTTGTACCACAGAATCTACTTAACCCCGTTGTACCACAGAATCTACTTAACCACTGTTGCACCACAGAATCTACTTAACCCCTGTTGCACTACAGAACCTATTTAACCCCATTGTACCACAGAATCTACTTAACCCCGTTGAACCACAGAAACTACTTAACCCCATTGTCCACAGACGACTTAACCCCGTTGTACCACAGAATCTACTTAACCCCATTGTCCACAGACGACTTAACCCCGTTGTACCACAGAATCTACTTAACCCCATTGTCCACAGACGACTTAACCCCATTGAACCACAGAATCTACTTAACCCCATTGTACCACAGAATCTACTTAACCCCATTGTACCACTGAATCTACGTACCCCCGTTGTACCACAGAATCTACTTAACCCCATTGTACCACAGAATCTACTTACCCCCATTGTACCACAGAATCTACTTAACGCCATTGTACCACAGAATCTACTTAACCCCGTTATACCACAGAATTTACTTAACCCCATTGTCCACAGACGACTTAACCCCATTGAACCACAGAATCTACTTAACCCCGTTGTACCACAGAATCTACTTAACCCCATTGTACCACAGAATCTACTTAACCCCGTTGTACCACAGAATCTACTTAACCCCATTGTCCACAGACGACTTAACCCCATTGAACCACAGAATCTACTTAACCCCGTTGTACCACAGAATCTACTTAACCCCATTGTACCACAGAATCTACTTAACCACTGTTGCACCACAGAATCTACTTAACCCCTGTTGCACTACAGAACCTATTTAACCCCATTGTACCACAGAATCTACTTAACCCCGTTGTACCACACAATCTACTTAACCACTGTTGCACCACAGAATCTACTTAACCCCTGCTGCACTACAGAACGTATTTAACCCCATTGTACCACAGAATCTACTTAACCCCGTTGTACCACAGAATCTACTTAACCCCATTGTACCACAGAATCTACTTAACCCCGTTGTACCACAGAATCTAATTAACCCAACTGTACTACAGAATCTACTTAACCCCTGTGTCCACAGACTACTTAACCACATTGTACCACAGAATCTACTTAACCCCATTCTACCACAGATTCTACTTAACCCCCATTGTACTACATAATGGACTTAACCCCTGTTGTCCACAGACTTCTTAACCCCATTGTACCACAGAATCTAATTAAATCCGTTGTACCACAGAATCTACTTAACCCCGTTGTTCCACAAAATCTACTTAACCCCATTGTACCACAGAATCTACTTAACCCCATTATCCACAGGCGACTTAACCCCATTGTACCACAGAATCTACTTAACCCCGTTGTACCACAGAATCTACTTAACCCCGTTGTACCAGAGAATCTACTTAACCCCATTGTACCACAGAATCTTCTTAACCCCATTGTACGACAGACGACTTAACCCCATTGTACCACAGAATCTACTTAACCCCGTTGTACCACAGAATCTACTTAACCCCATTATCCACAGGCGACTTAACCCCTTTGTACCACAGAATCTACTTAACCCCGATGTACCACAGAATCTACTTAACCCCGTTGTACCACAGAATCTACTTAACCCCGTTGTACCACAGAATCTACTTAACCCCATTGTCCACAGACGACTTAACCCCATTGAACCACAGAATCTACTTAACCCCGTTATACCACAGAATCTACTTAACGCCATTGTCCACAGACGACTTAACCCCTTTGTACCACGGAATCTACTTAACCCCGTTGTACCACAGAATCTACTTAACCCCATTGTCCACAGACGACTTAACCCCGTTGTACCACAGAATCTACTTAACCCCATTGTACCACAGAATCTACTTAACCACTGTTGCACCACAGAATCTACTTAACCCCTGTTGCACTACAGAACCTATTTAACCCCATTGTACCACAGAATCTACTTAACCACTGTTGCACCACAGAATCTACTTAACCCCTGCTGCACTACAGAACGTATTTAACCCCATTGTACCACAGAATCTACTTAACCCCGTTGTACCACAGAATCTACTTAACCCCATTGTACCACAGAATCTACTTAACCCCGTTGTACCACAGAATCTAATTAACTCAACTGTACTACAGAATCTACTTAACCCCTGTGTCCACAGACTACTTAACCACATTGTACCACAGAATCTACTTAACCCCATTCTACCACAGATTCTACTTAACCCGCATTGTACTACATAATGGACTTAACCCCTGTTGTCCACAGACTTCTTAACCCCATTGTACCACAGAATCTAATTAAATCCGTTGTACCACAGAATCTACTTAACCCCATTGTACCACTGAATCTACGTACCCCCGTTGTACCACAGAATCTACTTAACCCCATTGTACCACAGAATCTACTTACCCCCATTGTACCACAGAATCTACTTAACGCCATTGTACCACAGAATCTACTTAACCCCGTTATACCACAGAATTTACTTAACCCCATTGTCCACAGACGACTTAACCCCATTGAACCACAGAATCTACTTAACCCCGTTGTACCACAGAATCTACTTAACCCCATTGTACCACAGAATCTACTTAACCCCGTTGTACCACAGAATCTACTTAACCCCATTGTCCACAGACGACTTAACCCCATTGAACCACAGAATCTACTTAACCCCGTTGTACCACAGAATCTACTTAACCCCATTGTACCACAGAATCTACTTAACCACTGTTGCACCACAGAATCTACTTAACCCCTGTTGCACTACAGAACCTATTTAACCCCATTGTACCACAGAATCTACTTAACCCCGTTGTACCACACAATCTACTTAACCACTGTTGCACCACAGAATCTACTTAACCCCTGCTGCACTACAGAACGTATTTAACCCCATTGTACCACAGAATCTACTTAACCCCGTTGTACCACAGAATCTACTTAACCCCATTGTACCACAGAATCTACTTAACCCCGTTGTACCACAGAATCTAATTAACCCAACTGTACTACAGAATCTACTTAACCCCTGTGTCCACAGACTACTTAACCACATTGTACCACAGAATCTACTTAACCCCATTCTACCACAGATTCTACTTAACCCCCATTGTACTACATAATGGACTTAACCCCTGTTGTCCACAGACTTCTTAACCCCATTGTACCACAGAATCTAATTAAATCCGTTGTACCACAGAATCTACTTAACCCCGTTGTTCCACAAAATCTACTTAACCCCATTGTACCACAGAATCTACTTAACCCCATTATCCACAGGCGACTTAACCCCATTGTACCACAGAATCTACTTAACCCCGTTGTACCACAGAATCTACTTAACCCCGTTGTACCAGAGAATCTACTTAACCCCATTGTACCACAGAATCTTCTTAACCCCATTGTACGACAGACGACTTAACCCCATTGTACCACAGAATCTACTTAACCCCGTTGTACCACAGAATCTACTTAACCCCATTATCCACAGGCGACTTAACCCCTTTGTACCACAGAATCTACTTAACCCCGATGTACCACAGAATCTACTTAACCCCGTTGTACCACAGAATCTACTTAACCCCGTTGTACCACAGAATCTACTTAACCCCATTGTCCACAGACGACTTAACCCCATTGAACCACAGAATCTACTTAACCCCGTTATACCACAGAATCTACTTAACGCCATTGTCCACAGACGACTTAACCCCTTTGTACCACGGAATCTACTTAACCCCGTTGTACCACAGAATCTACTTAACCCCATTGTCCACAGACGACTTAACCCCGTTGTACCACAGAATCTACTTAACCCCATTGTACCACAGAATCTACTTAACCACTGTTGCACCACAGAATCTACTTAACCCCTGTTGCACTACAGAACCTATTTAACCCCATTGTACCACAGAATCTACTTAACCACTGTTGCACCACAGAATCTACTTAACCCCTGCTGCACTACAGAACGTATTTAACCCCATTGTACCACAGAATCTACTTAACCCCGTTGTACCACAGAATCTACTTAACCCCATTGTACCACAGAATCTACTTAACCCCGTTGTACCACAGAATCTAATTAACTCAACTGTACTACAGAATCTACTTAACCCCTGTGTCCACAGACTACTTAACCACATTGTACCACAGAATCTACTTAACCCCATTCTACCACAGATTCTACTTAACCCGCATTGTACTACATAATGGACTTAACCCCTGTTGTCCACAGACTTCTTAACCCCATTGTACCACAGAATCTAATTAAATCCGTTGTACCACAGAATCTACTTAACCCCGTTGTTCCACAAAATCTACTTAACCCCATTGTACCACAGAATCTACTTAACCCCATTATCCACAGGCGACGTAACCCCATTGTACCACAGAATCTACTTAACCCCGTTGTACCACAGAATCTACTTAACCCCGTTGTACCACAGAATCTACTTAACCCCATTGTACCACAGAATCTTCTTAACCCCATTGTACGACAGACGACTTAACCCCATTGTACCACAGAATCTACTTAACCCCGTTGTACCACAGAATCTACTTAACCCCATTATCCACAGGCGACTTAACCCCTTTGTACCACAGAATCTACTTAACCCCGATGTACCACAGAATCTACTTAACCCCGTTGTACCACAGAATCTACTTAACCCCGTTGTACCACAGAATCTACTTAACCCCATTGTCCACAGACGACTTAACCCCATTGAACCACAGAATCTACTTAACCCCGTTATACCACAGAATCTACTTAACGCCATTGTCCAATGACGACTTAACCCCTTTGTACCACGGAATCTACTTAACCCCGTTGTACCACAGAATCTACTTAACCCCATTGTACCACAGAATCTACTTCACCCCGTTGTTCCACAGAATCTACTTAACCCCGTTGTACCACAGAATCTACTTAACCCCATTGAACCACAGAATCTACTTAACCCCATTGAACCACAGAATCTACTTAACCCCGTTGTACCACAGAATCTACTTAACCCCGTTGTACCACAGAATCTACTTAACCCCGTTGTTCCACAGAATCTACTTAACCCCATTGTCCACAGACGACTTAACCCCTTTGTACCACGGAATCTACTTAACCCCGTTGTACCACAGAATCTACTTAACCCCATTGTACCACTGAATCTACGTACCCCCGTTGTACCACAGAATCTACTTAACCCCATTGTACCACAGAATCTACTTACCCCCATTGTACCACAGAATCTACTTAACGCCATTGTACCACAGAATCTACTTAACCCCGTTATACCACAGAATTTACTTAACCCCATTGTCCACAGACGACTTAACCCCATTGAACCACAGAATCTACTTAACCCCGTTGTACCACAGAATCTACTTAACCCCATTGTACCACAGAATCTACTTAACCCCGTTGTACCACAGAATCTACTTAACCCCATTGTCCACAGACGACTTAACCCCATTGAAACACAGAATCTACTTAACCCCGTTGTACCACAGAATCTACTTAACCCCATTGTACCACAGAATCTACTTAACCCCGTTGTACCACAGAATCTACTTAACCCCATTGTACCACAGAATCTACTTAACCCCGTTGTACCACAGAATCTACTTAACCCCATTGTCCACAGACGACTTAACCCCATTGAAACACAGAATCTACTTAACCCCGTTGTACCACAGAATCTACTTAACCCCATTGTACCACAGAATCTACTTAACCACTGTTGCACCACAGAATCTACTTAACCCCTGTTGCACTACAGAACCTATTTAACCCCATTGTACCACAGAATCTACTTAACCCCGTTGTACCACAGAATCTACTTAACCACTGTTGTACCACAGAATCTACTTAACCCCGTTGTACCACAGAATCTACTTAACCCCATTGTACCACAGAATCTACTTAACCCCGTTGTACCACAGAATCTAATTAACCCAACTGTACTACAGAATCTACTTAACCCCTGTGTCCACAGACTACTTAACCACATTGTACCACAGAATCTACTTAACCCCATTCTACCACAGATTCTACTTAACCCCCATTGTACTACATAATGGACTTAACCCCTGTTGTCCACAGACTTCTTAACCCCATTGTACCACAGAATCTAATTAAATCCGTTGTACCACAGAATCTACTTAACCCCATTGTACCACAGAATCTACTTAACCACTGTTGCACCACAGAATCTACTTAACCCCTGTTGCACTACAGAACCTATTTAACCCCATTGTACCACAGAATCTACTTAACCCCTGTTGCACTACAGAACCTATTTCACCCCATTGTACCACAGAATCTACTTAACCCCGTTGTACCACAGAATCTACTTAACCCCATTGTCCACAGACGACTTAACCCCATTGAACCACAGAATATACTTAACCCCATTGTACCACAGAATCTACTTAACCCCATTGTACCACAGAATCTACTTACCCCCGTTGTACCACAGAATCTACTTAACCCCATTGTTCCACAGAATCTACTTACCATCACTGTACCACAGAATCTACTTAACGCCATTGTACCACAGAATCTACTTAACCCCGTTATACCACAGAATCTACTTAACCCCATTGTCCACAGACGACTTAACCCCATTGAACCACAGAATCTACTTAACCCCGTTGTACCTCAGAATCTACTTAACCCCGTTGTACCACAGAATCTACTTAACCCCATTGTCCACAGACGACTTAACCCCATTGAACCACAGAAACTACTGAACCCCGTTGTACCACAGAATCTACTTAACCCCGTTGTACCACAGAATCTACTTAACCCCATTGTCCACAGACGACTTAACCCCATTGAACCACAGAATCTACTTAACCCCATTGTACCACAGAATCTACTTAACCACTGTTGCACCACAGAATCTACTTAACCCCTGTTGCACTACAGAACCTATTTAACCCCATTGTACCACAGAATCTACTTAACCCCTGTTGCACTACAGAACCTATTTCACCGCATTGTACCACAGAATCTACTTAACCCCGTTGTACCACAGAATCTACTTAACCACTGTTGCACCACGGAATCTACTTAACCCCTGTTGCACTACAGAACCTATTTAACCCCATTGTACCACAGAATCTACTTAACCCCGTTGTACCACAGAATATACTTAACCCCATTGTACCACAGAATCTACTTAACCCCGTTGTACCACAGAATCTAATTAACCCAACTGTACTACAGAATCTACTTAACCCCTGTGTCCACAGACTACTTAACCCCATTGTACCACAGAATCTACTTAACCCCTGTTGCACTACAGAACCTATTTCACCCCATTGTACCACAGAATCTACTTAACCCCGTTGTACCACAGAATCTACTTAACCCCGTTGTACCACAGAATCTACTTAACCCCATTGTCCACAGACGACTTAACCCCATTGAACCACAGAATCTACTTAACCCCGTTGTACCACAGAATCTACTTAACCCCGTTGTACCACAGAATCTACTTAACCCCATTGTCCACAGACGACTTAACCCCATTGAACCACAGAATCTACTTAACCCCATTGTACCACAGAATCTACTTAACCACTGTTGCACCACAGAATCTACTTAACCCCTGTTGCACTACAGAACCTACTTAACCCCATTGTACCACAGAATCTACTTAACCCCTGTTGCACTACAGAACCTATTTCACCCCATTGTACCTCAGAATCTACTTAACCCCGTTGTACCACAGAATCTACTTAACCACTGTTGCACCACGGAATCTACTTAACCCCTGTTGCACTACAGAACCTATTTAACCCCATTGTACCACAGAATCTACTTAACCCCGTTGTACCACAGAATCTACTTAACCCCATTGTACCACAGAATCTACTTAACCCCGTTGTACCACAGAATCTAATTAACCCAACTGTACTACAGAATCTACTTAACCCCTGTGTCCACAGACTACTTAACCCCATTGAACCACAGAATCTACTTAACCCCGTTGTACCACAGAATCTACTTAACCCCATTGTACCACAGAATCTACTTAACCACTGTTGCACCACAGAATCTACTTAACCCCTGTTGCACTACAGAACCTATTTAACCCCATTCTACCACAGAATCTACTTAACCCCGTTGTACCACAGAATCTACTTAACCCCGTTGTACCACAGAATCTACTTAACCACTGTTGCACCACAGAATCTACTTAACCCCTGTTGCACTACAGAACCTATTTAACCCCATTGTACCACAGAATCTACTTAACCCCGTTGTACCACACAAACTACTTAGCCCCATTGTACCACAGAATCTACTTAACCCAGTTGTACCACAGAATCTAATTAACCCAACTGTACTACAGAATCTACTTAACCCCTGTGTCCACAGACTACTTAACCACATTGTAGCACAGAATCTACTTAACCCCTGTGTCCACAGACTACTTAACCCCGTTGTACCACAGAATCTACTTAACCCCGTTGTTCCACAGAATCTACTTAACCCCATTGTACCACAGAATCTACATAACCCATTATCCACAGGCGACTTAACCCCATTGTACCACAGAATCTACTTAACCCCGTTGTACCACAGAATCTACTTAACCCCGTTGTACCACAGAATCTACTTAACCCCATTTTACCACAGAATCTTCTTAACCCCATTGTACCACAGACGACTTAACCCCATTGTACCACAGAATCTACTTAACCCCGTTGTACCACAGAATATACTTAACCCCATTATCCACAGGCGACTTAACCCCATTGTACCACAGAACTTACTTAACCCCATTGTACCAACGAATCTACTTAACCTCTGTTGCACCACAGAATCTACTTAACCCCGTTGTAGCACAGAATCTACTTAACCCCATTGTACCACAGAATCTACTTAACCCCGTTGTACCACAGAATCTACTTAACCCCATTGTACCACAGAATCTACTTAACCCCTGTTGTACTACAGAACCTACTTAACCCCATTGTCCACAGACGACTTAACCCATTGTACCACAAAATCTACTTAACCCGTTGTAGCACAGAATCTACTTAACCCCATTGTACCACAGAATCTACTTAACCCCTCTGTCCGCAGACTACTTAACCACATTGTAGCACAGAATCTACTTAACCCGTGTTCCACTACAGAACCTACTTAACCCCATTGTACCACAGAATCTACTTAACCCCGTTGTAGCACAGATTCTACTTAACCCCGTTGTACCACAGAATCTACTTAACCCCGTTGTACCACAGAATCTACTTAACTACTGTTGCACCACAGAATCTACTTAACCCCTGTTGCACTACAGAATCTACTTAACCCCATTATCCACAGGCGACTTAACCCCATTGTACCACAGAACTTACTTAACCCCATTGTACCAACGAATCTACTTAACCTCTGTTGCACCACAGAATCTACTTAACCCCGTTGTAGCACAGAATCTACTTAACCCCATTGTACCACAGAATCTACTTAACCCCGTTGTACCACAGAATCTACTTAACCCCATTGTACCACAGAATCTACTTAACCCCTGTTGTACTACAGAACCTACTTAACCCCATTGTCCACAGACGACTTAACCCCATTGTGCCACAAAATCTACTTAACCCGTTGTAGCACAGAATCTACTTAACCCCATTGTACCACAGAATCTACTTAACCCCGTTGTACCACAGAATCTACTTAACCCCGTTGTACCACAGAATCTACTTAACCCCATTGTACCACAGAATGTACTTAACCCCATTGTACCACAGAATCTACTTAATCCCATTGTACCACAGAATCTACTTACCCCCATTGTACCACAGAATCTACTTAACCCCTGTTGCACCACAGAATCTACTGAAACCCTGTTGCACTACAGAACCTATTTAACCCCATTGTACCACAGAATCTACTTAACCCCTTGTACCACAGAATCTACTTAACCCCATTGTACCACAGAATCTACTTAACCCCATTGTACCACAGAATCTACTTAACCCCTGTTGCACTACAGAATCTACTTAACCCCTGTGTCCGCAGACTACTTAACCACATTGTAGCACAGAATCTACTTAACCCGTGTTCCACTACAGAACCTACTTAACCCCATTGTACCACAGAATCTACTTAACCCCGTTGTAGCACAGATTCTACTTAACCCCGTTGTACCACAGAATCTACTTAACCCCGTTGTACCACAGAATCTACTTAACTACTGTTGCACCACAGAATCTACTTAACCCCTGTTGCACTACAGAACCTATTTAACCCCATTGTACCACAGAATCTACTTAACCCCGTTGTACCACAAAATCTACTTAACCCCATTGTACCACAGAATCTACTTAACCCCGTTGTACCACAGAATCTAATTAACCCAACTGTACTACAGAATCTACTTAACCCCTGTGTCCACAGACTACTTAACCACATTGTACCACAGAATCTACTTAACCCCATTCTACCACAGATTCTACTTAACCCCCATTGTACTACATAATGGACTTAACCCCTGTTGTCCACAGACTTCTTAACCCCATTGTACCACAGAATCTAATTAAATCCGTTGTACCACAGAATCTACTTAACCCCGTTGTTCCACAGAATCTACTTAACCCCATTGTACCACAGAATCTACATAACCCCATTATCCACAGGCGACTTAACCCCATTGTACCACAGAATCTACTTAACCCCGTTGTACCACAGAATCTACTTAACCCCGTTGTACCACAGAATCTACTTAACCCCATTGTACCACAGAATCTTCTTAACCCCATTGAACCACAGACGACTTAACCCCATTGTACCACAGAATCTACTTAACCCCGTTGTACCACAGAATCTACTTAACCCCATTATCCACAGGCGACTTAACCCCATTGTACCACAGAACTTACTTAACCCCATTGTACCAACGAATCTACTTAACCTCTGTTGCACCACAGAATCTACTTAACCCCGTTGTAGCACAAAATCTACTTAACCCCATTGTACCACAGAATCTACTTAACCCCGTTGTACCACAGAATCTACTTAACCCCATTGTACCACAGAATCTACTTAACCCCTGTTGTACTACAGAACCTACTTAACCCCATTGTCCACAGACGACTTAACCCCATTGTACCACAAAATCTACTTAACCCCGTTGTAGCACAGAATCTACTTCACCCCGTTGTACCACAGAATCTACTTAACCCCGTTGTACCACAGAATCTACTTAACCCCATTGTACCACAGAATGTACTTAACCCCATTGTACCACAGAATCTACTTAACCCCATTGTACCACAGAATCTACTTACCCCCATTGTACCACAGAATCTACTTAACCCCTGTTGCACCACAGAATCTACTTAAACCCTGTTGCACTACAGAACCTATTTAACCCCATTGTACCACAGAATCTACTTAACCCCATTGTACCACAGAATCTACTTAACCCCATTGTACCACAGAATCTACTTAACCCCATTGTACCACAGAATCTACTTAACCCCTGTTGCACTACAGAACCTATTTAACCCCATTGTACCACAGAATCTACTTAACCCCATTGTACCACAGAATCTACTTAACCGCTGTTGCACTACAGAACCTATTTAACCCCATTGTACCACAGAATCTACTTAACCCCGTTGTACCACAGAATCTACTTAACCCCATTGTACCACAGAATCTACTTAACCCCATTGTACCACAGAATCTACTTAACCACTGTTGCACCACAGAATGTACATAACCCCTGTTGCACTACAGAACCTATTTAACCCCATTGTACCACAGAATCTACTAAACCCCGTTGTACCACAGAATCTACTTAACCCCGTTGTACCACAGAATCTACTTAACCACTGTTGCACCACAGAATCTACTTAACCCCTGTTGCACTACAGAACCTATTTAACCCCATTGTACCACAGAATCTACTTAACCCCGTTGAACCACAGAAACTACTTAACCCCATTGTACAACAGAATCTACATAACCCCGTTGTACCACAGAATCTAATTAACCCAACTGTACTACAGAATCTACTTAACCCCATTGTCCACAGACGACTTAACCCCGTTGTACCACAGAATCTACTTAACCCCATTGTCCACAGACGACTTAACCCCATTGAACCACAGAATCTACTTAACCCCATTGTACCACAGAATCTACTTAACCCCATTGTACCACTGAATCTACGTACCCCCGTTGTACCACAGAATCTACTTAACCCCATTGTACCACAGAATCTACTTACCCCCATTGTACCACAGAATCTACTTAACGCCATTGTACCACAGAATCTACTTAACCCCGTTATACCACAGAATTTACTTAACCCCATTGTCCACAGACGACTTAACCCCATTGAACCACAGAATCTACTTAACCCCGTTGTACCACAGAATCTACTTAACCCCATTGTACCACAGAATCTACTTAACCCCGTTGTACCACAGAATCTACTTAACCCCATTGTCCACAGACGACTTAACCCCATTGAACCACAGAATCTACTTAACCCCGTTGTACCACAGAATCTACTTAACCCCATTGTACCACAGAATCTACTTAACCACTGTTGCACCACAGAATCTACTTAACCCCGTTGTACCACAGAATCTACTTAACCACTGTTGCACCACAGAATCTACTTAACCCCTGCTGCACTACAGAACGTATTTAACCCCATTGTACCACAGAATCTACTTAACCCCGTTGTACCACAGAATCTACTTAACCCCATTGTACCACAGAATCTACTTAACCCCGTTGTACCACAGAATCTAATTAACCCAACTGTACTACAGAATCTACTTAACCCCTGTGTCCACAGACTACTTAACCACATTGTACCACAGAATCTACTTAACCCCATTCTACCACAGATTCTACTTAACCCCCATTGTACTACATAATGGACTTAACCCCTGTTGTCCACAGACTTCTTAACCCCATTGTACCACAGAATCTAATTAAATCCGTTGTACCACAGAATCTACTTAACCCCGTTGTTCCACAAAATCTACTTAACCCCATTGTACCACAGAATCTACTTAACCCCATTATCCACAGGCGACTTAACCCCATTGTACCACAGAATCTACTTAACCCCGTTGTACCACAGAATCTACTTAACCCCGTTGTACCACAGAATCTACTTAACCCCATTGTACCACAGAATCTTCTTAACCCCATTGTACGACAGACGACTTAACCCCATTGTACCACAGAATCTACTTAACCCCGTTGTACCACAGAATCTACTTAACCCCATTATCCACAGGCGACTTAACCCCTTTGTACCACAGAATCTACTTAACCCCGATGTACCACAGAATCTACTTAACCCCGTTGTACCACAGAATCTACTTAACCCCGTTGTACCACAGAATCTACTTAACCCCATTGTCCACAGACGACTTAACCCCATTGAACCACAGAATCTACTTAACCCCGTTATACCACAGAATCTACTTAACGCCATTGTCCACAGACGACTTAACCCCTTTGTACCACGGAATCTACTTAACCCCGTTGTACCACAGAATCTACTTAACCCCATTGTCCACAGACGACTTAACCCCATTGAACCACAGAATCTACTTAACCCCGTTGTACCACAGAATCTACTTAACCCCATTGTACCACAGAATCTACTTAACCACTGTTGCACCACAGAATCTACTTAACCCCTGTTGCACTACAGTACCTATTTAACCCCATTGTACCACAGAATCTACTTAACCACTGTTGCACCACAGAATCTACTTAACCCCTGCTGCACTACAGAACGTATTTAACCCCATTGTACCACAGAATCTACTTAACCCCGTTGTACCACAGAATCTACTTAACCCCATTGTACCACAGAATCTACTTAACCCCGTTGTACCACAGAATCTAATTAACTCAACTGTACTACAGAATCTACTTAACCCCTGTGTCCACAGACTACTTAACCCCGTTGTACCACAGAATCTACTTAACCCCATTGTACCACAGAATCTTCTTAACCCCATTGTACGACAGACGACTTAACCCCATTGTACCACAGAATCTACTTAACCCCGTTGTACCACAGAATCTACTTAACCCCATTATCCACAGGCGACTTAACCCCTTTGTACCACAGAATCTACTTAACCCCGATGTACCACAGAATCTACTTAACCCCGTTGTACCACAGAATCTACTTAACCCCGTTGTACCACAGAATCTACTTAACCCCATTGTCCACAGACGACTTAACCCCATTGAACCACAGAATCTACTTAACCCCGTTATACCACAGAATCTACTTAACGCCATTGTCCACAGACGACTTAACCCCTTTGTACCACGGAATCTACTTAACCCCGTTGTACCACAGAATCTACTTAACCCCATTGTACCACAGAATCTACTTCACCCCGTTGTTCCACAGAATCTACTTAACCCCGTTGTACCACAGAATCTACTTAACCCCATTGAACCACAGAATCTACTTAACCCCATTGAACCACAGAATCTACTTAACCCCGTTGTACCACAGAATCTACTTAACCCCGTTGTACCACAGAATCTACTTAACCCCATTGTCCACAGACGACTTAACCCCTTTGTACCACGGAATCTACTTAACCCCGTTGTACCACAGAATCTACTTAACCCCATTGTACCACTGAATCTACGTACCCCCGTTGTACCACAGAATCTACTTAACCCCATTGTACCACAGAATCTACTTACCCCCATTGTACCACAGAATCTACTTAACGCCATTGTACCACAGAATCTACTTAACCCCGTTATACCACAGAATTTACTTAACCCCATTGTCCACAGACGACTTAACCCCATTGAACCACAGAATCTACTTAACCCCGTTGTACCACAGAATCTACTTAACCCCATTGTACCACAGAATCTACTTAACCCCGTTGTACCACAGAATCTACTTAACCCCATTGTCCACAGACGACTTAACCCCATTGAACCACAGAATCTACTTAACCCCGTTGTACCACAGAATCTACTTAACCCCATTGTACCACAGAATCTACTTAACCACTGTTGCACCACAGAATCTACTTAACCCCTGTTGCACTACAGAACCTATTTAACCCCATTGTACCACAGAATCTACTTAACCCCGTTGTACCACACAATCTACTTAACCACTGTTGCACCACAGAATCTACTTAACCCCTGCTGCACTACAGAACGTATTTAACCCCATTGTACCACAGAATCTACTTAACCCCGTTGTACCACAGAATCTACTTAACCCCATTGTACCACAGAATCTACTTAACCCCGTTGTACCACAGAATCTAATTAACCCAACTGTACTACAGAATCTACTTAACCCCTGTGTCCACAGACTACTTAACCACATTGTACCACAGAATCTACTTAACCCCATTCTACCACAGATTCTACTTAACCCCCATTGTACTACATAATGGACTTAACCCCTGTTGTCCACAGACTTCTTAACCCCATTGTACCACAGAATCTAATTAAATCCGTTGTACCACAGAATCTACTTAACCCCGTTGTTCCACAAAATCTACTTAACCCCATTGTACCACAGAATCTACTTAACCCCATTATCCACAGGCGACTTAACCCCATTGTACCACAGAATCTACTTAACCCCGTTGTACCACAGAATCTACTTAACCCCGTTGTACCACAGAATCTACTTAACCCCATTGTACCACAGAATCTTCTTAACCCCATTGTACGACAGACGACTTAACCCCATTGTACCACAGAATCTACTTAACCCCGTTGTACCACAGAATCTACTTAACCCCATTATCCACAGGCGACTTAACCCCTTTGTACCACAGAATCTACTTAACCCCGATGTACCACAGAATCTACTTAACCCCGTTGTACCACAGAATCTACTTAACCCCGTTGTACCACAGAATCTACTTAACCCCATTGTCCACAGACGACTTAACCCCATTGAACCACAGAATCTACTTAACCCCGTTATACCACAGAATCTACTTAACGCCATTGTCCACAAACGACTTAACCCCTTTGTACCACGGAATCTACTTAACCCCGTTGTACCACAGAATCTACTTAACCCCATTGTACCACAGAATCTACTTCACCCCGTTGTTCCACAGAATCTACTTAACCCCGTTGTACCACAGAATCTACTTAACCCCATTGAACCACAGAATCTACTTAACCCCATTGAACCACAGAATCTACTTAACCCCGTTGTACCACAGAATCTACTTAACCCCGTTGTACCACAGAATCTACTTAACCCCGTTGTACCACAGAATCTACTTAACCCCATTGTCCACAGACGACTTAACCCCTTTGTACCACGGAATCTACTTAACCCCGTTGTACCACAGAATCTACTTAACCCCATTGTACCACAGAATCTACTTCACCCCGTTGTACCACAGAATCTACTTAACGCCGTTGTACCACAGAATCTACTTAACCCCATTGAACCACAGAATGTACTTAACCCCATTGTACCACAGAATCTATTTAACCCCATTGTCCACAGACGACTTAACCCCGTTATACCACAGAATCTACTTCACCCCGTTGTACCACAGAATCTACTTAACCCCATTGAGCCATAGAATCTACTTAACCCCATTGTCCACAGACGACTTCACCCCGTTGTACCAGAGAATCTACTTTACCCCGTTGTACCACAGAATCTACTTAACCCCGTTGTACCACAGAATCTACTTAACCCCATTGTACCACAGAATCTACTTAACCCCGTTGTACCACAGAATCTACTTAACCCCGTTGTACCACAGAATCTACTTAACCCCTGTTGCACTACAGAACCTATTTAACCCCAATGTACCACAGAATCTACTTAACCCCATTGTACCACAGACTCTACTTACCCCCATTGTACCACAGAATCTACTTAACCCCTGTTGCACCACAGAATATACTTAACCCCTGTTGCACTACAGAACCTACTTAACCCCATTGTACCACAGAATCTACTTAACCCCATTGTACCACAGTATCTACTTAAACCCATTGTACCACAGAATCTACTTACCCCCATTGTACCACAGAATCTACTTAACCCCTGTTCCACCACAGAATCTACTTAACCCCTGTTGCACTACAGAACGTATTTAAACCCATTGTACCAAGAATCTACTTAACCCCATTGTACCACAGAATCTACTTAACCCCATTGTACCACAGAATCTACTTAACCCCTGTTGCACTACAGAACCTATTTAACCCCATTGTACCACAGAATCTACTTAACCCCGTTGTACCACAGAATCTACTTAACCCCATTGTGCCACAGAATCTACATAACCCCATTGTACCACAGAATCTACTTCACCACTGTTGCACCACAGAATCTACTTAACCCCTGTTGCACTACAGAACCTATTTAACCCCATTGTACCACAGAATCTACTTAACCCCGTTGTACCACAGAATCTACTTAACCACTGTTGCACCACAGAACCTACTTAACCCCTGTTGCACTACAGAACCTATTTAACCCCATTGTACCACAGAATCTACTTAACCCCGTTGTACCACAGAGTCTACTTAACCCCATTGTACCACAGAATCTACTTAACCCCGTTGTACCACAGAATCTAATTAACCCAACTGTACTACAGAATCTACTTAACCCCTGTGTCCACAGACTACTTAACCACATTGTACCACAGAATCTACTTAACCCCATTCTACCACAGATTCTACTTAACCCCCATTGTACTACATAATGGACTTAACCCCTGTTGTCCACAGACTTCTTAACCCCATTGTACCACAGAATCTAATTAAATCCGCGGTACCACAGAATCTACTTAACCCCGTTGTTCCACAGAATCTACTTAACCCCATTGTACCACAGAATCTACTTAACCCCATTATCCACAGGCGACTTAACCCCATTGTACCACAGAATCTACTTAACCCCGTTGTACCACAGAATCTACTAACCCCGTTGTACCACAGAATCTACTTAACCCCATTGTACCACAGAATCTTCTTAACCCCATTGTACCACAGACGACTTAACCCCATTGTACCACAGAATCTACTTAACCCCGTTGTACCACAGAATCTACTTAACCCCATTATCCACAGGCGACTTAACCCCATTGTACCACAGAATCTACTTAACCCCGTTGTACCACAGAATCTACTTAACCCCGTTGTACCACAGAATCTACTTAACCCCGTTGTACCACAGAATCTACTTAACCCCATTGTACCACAGAATCTACTTAACCCCGTTGTACCACAGAATCTACTTAAACCCGTTGTACCACAGAGTCTACTTAAACCCGTTGTAGCACAGAATCTACTTAACCCCATTGTACCACAGAATCTACTTAAACCCGTTGTACCACAGAATCTACTTAACCCCATTGTACCACAGAATCTACTTAACCCCATTGTCCACAGACGACTTAACCCCATTGACCCACAGAATCTACTTACCCCCATTGTACCACAGAATCTACTTAACCTCTGTTGTACCACAGAATCTACTTAACCTCATTGTCCACAGACGACTTAACCCCATTGTACCACGGAATCTACTTAACCCCGTTGTAGCACAGAATCTACTTAACCCCGTTGTACCAGAGAATCTACTTAACCCCGTTGTACCACAGAATCTACTTAACCCCATTGTCCACAGACGACTTAACCCCATTGACCCACAGAATCTACTTACCCCCATTGTACCACAGAATCTACTTAACCTCTGTTGTACCACAGCATCTACTTAACCCCATTGTCCACAGACGACTTAACCCCATTGTACCACGGAATCTACTTAACCCCGTTGTAGCACAGAATCTACTTAACCCCGTTGTACCAGAGAATCTACTTAACCCCGTTGTACCACAGAATCTACTTAACCCCATTGTCCACAGACGACTTAACCCCATTGACCCACAGAATCTACTTACCCCCATTGTACCACAGAATCTACTTAACCTATGTTGTACCACAGAATCTACTTAACCCCATTCTACCACAGATTCTACTTAACCCCCATTGTACTACATAATGGACTTAACCCCTGTTGTCCACAGACTTCTTAACCCCATTGTACCACAGAATCTAATTAAATCCGTTGTACCACAGAATCTACTTTACCCCATTGTCCACAGACGACGTAACCCCATTGAACCACAGAATCTACTTAACCCCGTTGTACCATGGAATCTACTTAACCCCGTTGTACCACAGAATCTTCTTAACCCCGTTGTTCCACAGAATCTACTTAACCCCGTTGTACCAGAGAATCTACTTAACCCCGTTGTACCACAGAATCTACTTAACCCCATTGTACCACGGAATCTACTTAACCCCGTTGTAGCACAGAATCTACTTAACCCCGTTGTACCATAGAATCTACTTTACCCATTGTCCACACAATCTACTTACCCCATTGTACCACAGAATCTACTTAACCTCTGTTGTACCACAGAATCTACTTACCCCCATTGTACCACAGAATCTACTTAACCTCTGTTGTACCACAGAATCTACTTAACCACTGTTGCACCACAGAATCTACTTAACCCCTGTGTCCACAGACTACTTAACCACATTGTACCACAGAATCGACTTAACCCCATTCTACCACAGATTCTACTTAACCCCCATTGTACTACATAATGGACTTAACCCCTGTTGTCCACAGACTTCTTAACCCCATTGTACCACAGAATCTAATTAAATCAGTTGTACCAAAGAATCTACTTAACCCCGTTGTACTACAGAATCTACTTAACCCCGTTGTACCACAGAATCTACTTAACCCCGTTGTACCACAGAATCTACTTAACCCCATTGTACCACAGAATCTACTTAACCCCGTTGTACCACAGAATCTAATTAACCCAACTGTACTACAGAATCTACTTAACCCCTGTGTCCACAGACTAATTAACCACATTGTACCACAGAATCTACTTAACCCCATTGTACCACAGATTCTACTTAACCCCCATTGTACTACATAATGGACTTAACCCCTGTTGTCCACAGACTGCTTAACCCCATTGTACCACAGAATCTACATAAATCCGTTGTACCACAGAATCTACTTAACCCCGTTGTACCACAGAATCTACTTAACCCCATTGTCCACAGACGACTTAACCCCATTGTACCAGAGAATCTACTTAAACCCGTTGTACCACAGAATCTACTTAACCCCGTTGTACCACAGAATCTACTTAACCCCGTTGTACCACAGAATCTACTTAACCCCATTGAACCACAGAATCTACTTAACCCCGTTGTAGCACAGTATCTACTTTACCCCATTGTCCACAGACTACTTAACCCCATTGTACCACAGAATCTACTTAACCCCGTTGTACCACAGAATCTACTTAACCACACTGTACAACGAAATCTACTTAACCCCATTGTACCACAGAATCTACTTAACCCCGTTGTAGCACAGTATCTACTTTACCCCATTGTCCACAGACTACTTAACCCCATTGTACCAGAGAATCTACTTAACCCCATTGTACCACAGAATCTACTTAACTCCATTGTCCACAGACTACTTAACCCCGTTGTACCACAGAATCTACTTAACCCCTGTTGCACTACAGAACCTATTTAACCCAATTGTACCACAGAATCTACCTAACCCCGTACCACAGAATCTACTTAACCCCATTGTACCACAGAATCTAGTTAACCCCTTTGTCCACAGAGGACTTAACCCAATTGTACCACAGAATCTACCTAACCCCGTACCACAGAATCTACTTAACCTCTGTTGTACCACAGAATCTACTTAACCCCGTTGTACCACAGCATCTACTTAACCCCATTGTCCACAGACGACTTAACCCCATTGTACCACGGAATCTACTTAACCCCGTTGTAGCACAGAATCTACTTAACCCCGTTGTACCAGAGAATCTACTTAACCCCGTTGTACCACAGAATCTACTTAACCCCATTGTACCACAGAATCTACTTAACCACTGTTGCACCACAGAATCTACTTAACCCCTGTTGCACTACAGAACCTATTTAACCCCATTGTACCACAGAATCTACTTAACCCCGTTGTACCACACAATCTACTTAACCACTGTTGCACCACAGAATCTACTTAACCCCTGCTGCACTACAGAACGTATTTAACCCCATTGTACCACAGAATCTACTTAACCCCGTTGTACCACAGAATCTACTTAACCCCATTGTACCACAGAATCTACTTAACCCCGTTGTACCACAGAATCTAATTAACCCAACTGTACTACAGAATCTACTTAACCCC
Organism: Hypanus sabinus; assembly: GCF_030144855.1. Classification (NCBI taxonomy): domain Eukaryota; kingdom Metazoa; phylum Chordata; class Chondrichthyes; order Myliobatiformes; family Dasyatidae; genus Hypanus; species Hypanus sabinus. The sequence continues at coordinate 2,344,346 of NC_082734.1, read as the reverse complement.
TGTGTCCACAGACTACTTAACCACATTGTACCACAGAATCTACTTAACCCCATTCTACCACAGATTCTACTTAACCCCCATTGTACTACATAATGGACTTAACCCCTGTTGTCCACAGACTTCTTAACCCCATTGTACCACAGAATCTAATTAAATCCGTTGTACCACAGAATCTACTTAACCCCGTTGTTCCACAAAATCTACTTAACCCCATTGTACCACAGAATCTACTTAACCCCATTATCCACAGGCGACTTAACCCCATTGTACCACAGAATCTACTTAACCCCGTTGTACCACAGAATCTACTTAACCCCGTTGTACCACAGAATCTACTTAACCCCATTGTACCACAGAATCTTCTTAACCCCATTGTACGACAGACGACTTAACCCCATTGTACCACAGAATCTACTTAACCCCGTTGTACCACAGAATCTACTTAACCCCATTATCCACAGGCGACTTAACCCCTTTGTACCACAGAATCTACTTAACCCCGATGTACCACAGAATCTACTTAACCCCGTTGTACCACAGAATCTACTTAACCCCGTTGTACCACAGAATCTACTTAACCCCATTGTCCACAGACGACTTAACCCCATTGAACCACAGAATCTACTTAACCCCGTTATACCACAGAATCTACTTAACGCCATTGTCCACAAACGACTTAACCCCTTTGTACCACGGAATCTACTTAACCCCGTTGTACCACAGAATCTACTTAACCCCATTGTACCACAGAATCTACTTCACCCCGTTGTTCCACAGAATCTACTTAACCCCGTTGTACCACAGAATCTACTTAACCCCATTGAACCACAGAATCTACTTAACCCCATTGAACCACAGAATCTACTTAACCCCGTTGTACCACAGAATCTACTTAACCCCGTTGTACCACAGAATCTACTTAACCCCGTTGTACCACAGAATCTACTTAACCCCATTGTCCACAGACGACTTAACCCCTTTGTACCACGGAATCTACTTAACCCCGTTGTACCACAGAATCTACTTAACCCCATTGTACCACAGAATCTACTTCACCCCGTTGTACCACAGAATCTACTTAACGCCGTTGTACCACAGAATCTACTTAACCCCATTGAACCACAGAATGTACTTAACCCCATTGTACCACAGAATCTATTTAACCCCATTGTCCACAGACGACTTAACCCCGTTATACCACAGAATCTACTTCACCCCGTTGTACCACAGAATCTACTTAACCCCATTGAGCCATAGAATCTACTTAACCCCATTGTCCACAGACGACTTCACCCCGTTGTACCAGAGAATCTACTTTACCCCGTTGTACCACAGAATCTACTTAACCCCGTTGTACCACAGAATCTACTTAACCCCATTGTACCACAGAATCTACTTAACCCCGTTGTACCACAGAATCTACTTAACCCCGTTGTACCACAGAATCTACTTAACCCCTGTTGCACTACAGAACCTATTTAACCCCAATGTACCACAGAATCTACTTAACCCCATTGTACCACAGACTCTACTTACCCCCATTGTACCACAGAATCTACTTAACCCCTGTTGCACCACAGAATATACTTAACCCCTGTTGCACTACAGAACCTACTTAACCCCATTGTACCACAGAATCTACTTAACCCCATTGTACCACAGTATCTACTTAAACCCATTGTACCACAGAATCTACTTACCCCCATTGTACCACAGAATCTACTTAACCCCTGTTCCACCACAGAATCTACTTAACCCCTGTTGCACTACAGAACGTATTTAAACCCATTGTACCAAGAATCTACTTAACCCCATTGTACCACAGAATCTACTTAACCCCATTGTACCACAGAATCTACTTAACCCCTGTTGCACTACAGAACCTATTTAACCCCATTGTACCACAGAATCTACTTAACCCCGTTGTACCACAGAATCTACTTAACCCCATTGTGCCACAGAATCTACATAACCCCATTGTACCACAGAATCTACTTCACCACTGTTGCACCACAGAATCTACTTAACCCCTGTTGCACTACAGAACCTATTTAACCCCATTGTACCACAGAATCTACTTAACCCCGTTGTACCACAGAATGTACTTAACCACTGTTGCACCACAGAACCTACTTAACCCCTGTTGCACTACAGAACCTATTTAACCCCATTGTACCACAGAATCTACTTAACCCCGTTGTACCACAGAGTCTACTTAACCCCATTGTACCACAGAATCTACTTAACCCCGTTGTACCACAGAATCTAATTAACCCAACTGTACTACAGAATCTACTTAACCCCTGTGTCCACAGACTACTTAACCACATTGTACCACAGAATCTACTTAACCCCATTCTACCACAGATTCTACTTAACCCCCATTGTACTACATAATGGACTTAACCCCTGTTGTCCACAGACTTCTTAACCCCATTGTACCACAGAATCTAATTAAATCCGCGGTACCACAGAATCTACTTAACCCCGTTGTTCCACAGAATCTACTTAACCCCATTGTACCACAGAATCTACTTAACCCCATTATCCACAGGCGACTTAACCCCATTGTACCACAGAATCTACTTAACCCCGTTGTACCACAGAATCTACTAACCCCGTTGTACCACAGAATCTACTTAACCCCATTGTACCACAGAATCTTCTTAACCCCATTGTACCACAGACGACTTAACCCCATTGTACCACAGAATCTACTTAACCCCGTTGTACCACAGAATCTACTTAACCCCATTATCCACAGGCGACTTAACCCCATTGTACCACAGAATCTACTTAACCCCGTTGTACCACAGAATCTACTTAACCCCGTTGTACCACAGAATCTACTTAACCCCGTTGTACCACAGAATCTACTTAACCCCATTGTACCACAGAATCTACTTAACCCCGTTGTACCACAGAATCTACTTAAACCCGTTGTACCACAGAGTCTACTTAAACCCGTTGTAGCACAGAATCTACTTAACCCCATTGTACCACAGAATCTACTTAAACCCGTTGTGCCACTGAATCTACTTAACCCCATTGTACCACAGAATCTACTTAACCCCATTGTCCACAGACGACTTAACCCCATTGACCCACAGAATCTACTTACCCCCATTGTACCACAGAATCTACTTAACCTCTGTTGTACCACAGAATCTACTTAACCTCATTGTCCACAGACGACTTAACCCCATTGTACCACGGAATCTACTTAACCCCGTTGTAGCACAGAATCTACTTAACCCCGTTGTACCAGAGAATCTACTTAACCCCGTTGTACCACAGAATCTACTTAACCCCATTGTCCACAGACGACTTAACCCCATTGACCCACAGAATCTACTTACCCCCATTGTACCACAGAATCTACTTAACCTCTGTTGTACCACAGCATCTACTTAACCCCATTGTCCACAGACGACTTAACCCCATTGTACCACGGAATCTACTTAACCCCGTTGTAGCACAGAATCTACTTAACCCCGTTGTACCAGAGAATCTACTTAACCCCGTTGTACCACAGAATCTACTTAACCCCATTGTCCACAGACGACTTAACCCCATTGACCCACAGAATCTACTTACCCCCATTGTACCACAGAATCTACTTAACCTCTGTTGTACCACAGAATCTACTTAACCCCATTCTACCACAGATTCTACTTAACCCCCATTGTACTACATAATGGACTTAACCCCTGTTGTCCACAGACTTCTTAACCCCATTGTACCACAGAATCTAATTAAATCCGTTGTACCACAGAATCTACTTTACCCCATTGTCCACAGACGACGTAACCCCATTGAACCACAGAATCTACTTAACCCCGTTGTACCATGGAATCTACTTAACCCCGTTGTACCACAGAATCTTCTTAACCCCGTTGTTCCACAGAATCTACTTAACCCCGTTGTACCAGAGAATCTACTTAACCCCGTTGTACCACAGAATCTACTTAACCCCATTGTACCACGGAATCTACTTAACCCCGTTGTAGCACAGAATCTACTTAACCCCGTTGTACCATAGAATCTACTTTACCCATTGTCCACACAATCTACTTACCCCATTGTACCACAGAATCTACTTAACCTCTGTTGTACCACAGAATCTACTTACCCCCATTGTACCACAGAATCTACTTAACCTCTGTTGTACCACAGAATCTACTTAACCACTGTTGCACCACAGAATCTACTTAACCCCTGTGTCCACAGACTACTTAACCACATTGTACCACAGAATCGACTTAACCCCATTCTACCACAGATTCTACTTAACCCCCATTGTACTACATAATGGACTTAACCCCTGTTGTCCACAGACTTCTTAACCCCATTGTACCACAGAATCTAATTAAATCAGTTGTACCAAAGAATCTACTTAACCCCGTTGTACTACAGAATCTACTTAACCCCGTTGTACCACAGAATCTACTTAACCCCGTTGTACCACAGAATCTACTTAACCCCATTGTACCACAGAATCTACTTAACCCCGTTGTACCACAGAATCTAATTAACCCAACTGTACTACAGAATCTACTTAACCCCTGTGTCCACAGACTAATTAACCACATTGTACCACAGAATCTACTTAACCCCATTGTACCACAGATTCTACTTAACCCCCATTGTACTACATAATGGACTTAACCCCTGTTGTCCACAGACTGCTTAACCCCATTGTACCACAGAATCTACATAAATCCGTTGTACCACAGAATCTACTTAACCCCGTTGTACCACAGAATCTACTTAACCCCATTGTCCACAGACGACTTAACCCCATTGTACCAGAGAATCTACTTAAACCCGTTGTACCACAGAATCTACTTAACCCCGTTGTACCACAGAATCTACTTAACCCCGTTGTACCACAGAATCTACTTAACCCCATTGAACCACAGAATCTACTTAACCCCGTTGTAGCACAGTATCTACTTTACCCCATTGTCCACAGACTACTTAACCCCATTGTACCACAGAATCTACTTAACCCCGTTGTACCACAGAATCTACTTAACCACACTGTACAACGAAATCTACTTAACCCCATTGTACCACAGAATTTACTTAACCCCGTTGTAGCACAGTATCTACTTTACCCCATTGTCCACAGACTACTTAACCCCATTGTACCAGAGAATCTACTTAACCCCATTGTACCACAGAATCTACTTAACTCCATTGTCCACAGACTACTTAACCCCGTTGTACCACAGAATCTACTTAACCCCTGTTGCACTACAGAACCTATTTAACCCAATTGTACCACAGAATCTACCTAACCCCGTACCACAGAATCTACTTAACCCCATTGTACCACAGAATCTAGTTAACCCCTTTGTCCACAGAGGACTTAACCCAATTGTACCACAGAATCTACCTAACCCCGTACCACAGAATCTACTTAACCCCATTGTACCACAGAATCTAGTTATCCCCGTTGTACCACAGAATCTACTTAACCCCGGTGTACCACAGAATCTACTTAACCCCGTTGTACCACAGCATCTACTTAACCCCATTGTCCACAGACGACTTAACCCCATTGTACCACGGAATCTACTTAACCCCGTTGTAGCACAGAATCTACTTAACCCCGTTGTACCAGAGAATCTACTTAACCCCGTTGTACCACAGAATCTACTTAACCCCATTGTCCACAGACGACTTAACCCCATTGACCCACAGAATCTACTTACCCCCATTGTACCACAGAATCTACTTAACCTCTGTTGTACCACAGAATCTACTTAACCCCATTCTACCACAGATTCTACTTAACCCCCATTGTACTACATAATGGACTTAACCCCTGTTGTCCACAGACTTCTTAACCCCATTGTACCACAGAATCTAATTAAATCCGTTGTACCACAGAATCTACTTTACCCCATTGTCCACAGACGACGTAACCCCATTGAACCACAGAATCTACTTAACCCCGTTGTACCATGGAATCTACTTAACCCCGTTGTACCACAGAATCTTCTTAACCCCGTTGTTCCACAGAATCTACTTAACCCCGTTGTACCAGAGAATCTACTTAACCCCGTTGTACCACAGAATCTACTTAACCCCATTGTACCACGGAATCTACTTAACCCCGTTGTAGCACAGAATCTACTTAACCCCGTTGTACCATAGAATCTACTTTACCCATTGTCCACACAATCTACTTACCCCATTGTACCACAGAATCTACTTAACCTCTGTTGTACCACAGAATCTACTTACCCCCATTGTACCACAGAATCTACTTAACCTCTGTTGTACCACAGAATCTACTTAACCACTGTTGCACCACAGAATCTACTTAACCCCTGTGTCCACAGACTACTTAACCACATTGTACCACAGAATCGACTTAACCCCATTCTACCACAGATTCTACTTAACCCCCATTGTACTACATAATGGACTTAACCCCTGTTGTCCACAGACTTCTTAACCCCATTGTACCACAGAATCTAATTAAATCAGTTGTACCAAAGAATCTACTTAACCCCGTTGTACTACAGAATCTACTTAACCCCGTTGTACCACAGAATCTACTTAACCCCGTTGTACCACAGAATCTACTTAACCCCATTGTACCACAGAATCTACTTAACCCCGTTGTACCACAGAATCTAATTAACCCAACTGTACTACAGAATCTACTTAACCCCTGTGTCCACAGACTAATTAACCACATTGTACCACAGAATCTACTTAACCCCATTGTACCACAGATTCTACTTAACCCCCATTGTACTACATAATGGACTTAACCCCTGTTGTCCACAGACTGCTTAACCCCATTGTACCACAGAATCTACATAAATCCGTTGTACCACAGAATCTACTTAACCCCGTTGTACCACAGAATCTACTTAACCCCATTGTCCACAGACGACTTAACCCCATTGTACCAGAGAATCTACTTAAACCCGTTGTACCACAGAATCTACTTAACCCCGTTGTACCACAGAATCTACTTAACCCCGTTGTACCACAGAATCTACTTAACCCCATTGAACCACAGAATCTACTTAACCCCGTTGTAGCACAGTATCTACTTTACCCCATTGTCCACAGACTACTTAACCCCATTGTACCACAGAATCTACTTAACCCCGTTGTACCACAGAATCTACTTAACCACACTGTACAACGAAATCTACTTAACCCCATTGTACCACAGAATCTACTTAACCCCGTTGTAGCACAGTATCTACTTTACCCCATTGTCCACAGACTACTTAACCCCATTGTACCAGAGAATCTACTTAACCCCATTGTACCACAGAATCTACTTAACTCCATTGTCCACAGACTACTTAACCCCGTTGTACCACAGAATCTACTTAACCCCTGTTGCACTACAGAACCTATTTAACCCAATTGTACCACAGAATCTACCTAACCCCGTACCACAGAATCTACTTAACCCCATTGTACCACAGAATCTAGTTAACCCCTTTGTCCACAGAGGACTTAACCCAATTGTACCACAGAATCTACCTAACCCCGTACCACAGAATCTACTTAACCCCATTGTACCACAGAATCTAGTTATCCCCGTTGTACCACAGAATCTACTTAACCCCGGTGTACCACAGAATCTACTTAACCCCGTTGTACCACAGAATCTAATTAACCCAACTGTAATACAGAATCTACTTAACTCCTGTGTCCACAGATTACTTAACCACATTGTACCACAGAATCTACTTAAATCCGTTGTACCAAAGAATCTACTTAACCCCGTTGTACCAGAGAATCTACTTAACCCCGTTGTAGCACAGAATCTACTTTACCCCACTGTACCACAGAATCTACTTAACCCCATTGTACCACAGAATCTACTTCACCCCATTGTCCACAGACGACTTAACCCTATTGTACCACAGAATCTACTTAACCCCGTTGTAGCACAGAATCTACTTAACCCCGTTGTACCGCAGAATCTACTTAACCCCGTTGTACCACAGAATCTACTTAACCCCATTGTACCACAGAATCTACTTAACCCCGTTGTACCACAGAATCTACTTAACCCCGTTGTAGCACAGAATCTACTTAACCCCGTTGTACCACAGAATCTACTTAACCCCGTTGTACCACAGAATCTACTTAACCCCATTGTCCACAGACGACTTAACCCCATTGTACCAGAGAATCTACTTAAACCCGTTGTACCACAGAATCTACTTAACCCCGTTGTACCACAGAATCTACTTAACCACTGTTGCACCACAGAACCTACTTAACCCCTGTTGCACTACAGAACCTATTTAACCCCATTGTACCACAGAATCTACTTAACCCCCATTGTACTACATAATGGACTTAACCCCTGTTGTCCACAGACTTCTTAACCCCATTGTACCACAGAATCTAATTAAATCCGTTGTACCACAGAATCTACTTTACCCCATTGTCCACAGACGACGTAACCCCATTGAACCACAGAATCTACTTAACCCCGTTGTACCATGGAATCTACTTAACCCCGTTGTACCACAGAATCTTCTTAACCCCGTTGTTCCACAGAATCTACTTAACCCCGTTGTACCACAGAATCTACTTAACCCCGTTGTACCACAGAATCTACTTAACCCCATTGAACCACAGAATCTACTTAACCCCGTTGTAGGACAGTATCTACTTTACCCCATTGTCCACAGACTACTTAACCCCATTGTACCACAGAATCTACTTAACCCCGTTGTACCACAGAATCTACTTAACCACACTGTACAACGAAATCTACTTAACCCCATTGTACCACAGAATCTACTTAACCCCGTTGTAGCACAGTATCTACTTTACCCCATTGTCCACAGACTACTTAACCCCATTGTACCAGAGAATCTACTTAACCCCATTGTACCAGAGAATCTACTTAACTCCATTGTCCACAGACTACTTAACCCCGTTGTACCACAGAATCTACTTAACCCCGTACCACAGAATCTACTTAACCCCATTGTACCACAGAATCTAGTTAACCCCGTTGTACCACAGAATCTACTTAACCCCGGTGTACCACAGAATCTACTTAACCCCGTTGTACCACAGAATCTAATTAACCCAACTGTACTACAGAATCTACTTAACTCCTGTGTCCGCAGATTACTTAACCACATTGTACCACAGAATCTACTTAAATCCGTTTTACCAAAGAATCTACTTAACCCCATTGTACCACAGAATCTACTTAACCCCGTTGTACCACAGAATCTACTTAACCCCGTTGTCCACAGACGACTTAACCCTATTGTACCACAGAATCTACTTAACCCCGTTGTCCACAGACGACTTAACCCTATTGTACCACAGAATCTACTTAACCCCGTTGTACCACAGAATCTACTTAACCCCATTGTACCACAGAATCTACTTAACCCCGTTGTACCACAGAATCTACTTAACCCCGTTGTCCACAGACGACTTAACCCTATTGTACCACAGAATCTACTTAACCCCGTTGTACCACAGAATCTACTTAACCCCATTGTCCACAGACGACTTAACCCCATTGTACCAGAGAATCTACTTAAACCCGTTGTACCACAGAATCTACTTAACCCCGTTGTACCACAGAATCTACTTAACCCCGTTGTACCACAGAATCTACTTAACCCCATTGAACCACAGAATCTACTTAACCCCGTTGTAGGACAGTATCTACTTTACCCCATTGTCCACAGACTACTTAACCCCATTGTACCACAGAATCTACTTAACCCCGTTGTACCACAGAATCTACTTAACCACACTGTACAACGAAATCTACTTAACCCCATTGTACCACAGAATCTACTTAACCCCGTTGTACCACAGAATCTACTTAACCCCGTTGTCCACAGACGACTTAACCCTATTGTACCACAGAATCTACTTAACCCCGTTGTCCACAGACGACTTAACCCCATTGTACCACAGAATCTACTTTACCCCGTTGTACCACAGATTCTACTTAACCCCGTTGTACCGCAGAATCTACTTAACCCCATTGTACCACAGAATCTACTTAACCCCGTTGTCCACAGACGACTTAACCCTATTGTACCACAGAATCTACTTAACCCCGTTGTAGCACAGAATCTACTTAACCCCGTTGTACCGCAGAATCTACTTAACCCCATTGTACCACAGAATCTACTTAACCCCGTTGTACCACAGAATCTACTTAACCCCGTTGTAGCACAGAATCTACTTAACCCCGTTGTACCACAGAATCTACTTAACCCCGTTGTACCACAGAATCTACTTAACCCCGTTGTACCACAGAATCTTCTTAACCGCATTGTCTACAGACTACTTAACCCCATTGTACCACAGAATCTACTTAACCCCTGTTGCACCACAGAACCTACTTAACCCCATTGTACCACAGAATCTACTTAACCCCGTTGTAACTCAGAATCTACTTAACCCCTGTTGCACCACAGAACCTACTTAACCCCGTTGTACCACAGAATCTAGTTAACCCCATTGTACTACAGAATCTACTTAACCCCATTGTACCACAGAGTCTACTTAACCCCATTGTCCTACAGAATCTACTTAACCCCATTGTAGCAGAGTCGATTTAAAGGTATTACAATAGAGAGTCCAACTTAACCCCTACTGCCCGTAGAATCTACTTATGGCTTTTGTACTAAAAAGTCCACTGAACCCCTAAGGCTGTCTACTTAACGGGATAATATTTCAGACTTTAGTAATCTCAATTGTACAATAGTGCCTACTTAGCCTCTGTTGTAGAAACAATGTCTAATTGATCCTTGGTGTGTTAGGGCCTATTTAAGCCCTCTGCCTGCGAATGAGGCCGCCGTGACTACTTGCTATGCACGCAGCTGTCTACTTAACTGGATAATATTACAGACTTTAGTAATCTCCATTGTACAATAGTGCCTACTTAGCCTCCGTTGTAGAAACAATGTCTAATTGATCCCTGGTGCAATAGAGCCTATTTAAGCCCTCTGCCTGTCTACTTAATGTAGCGTCAGTTAACAGAATATACTCCACGGAAGACCCTGACACTGATAGTCCACAGAGTCTATTTCACCATTGGCACAGCTGGGCACCCCAGCCGGTAGACAGCATGAGGAGGCGCTGACTGGGCCAGGGAAACGGTTCTGACTCGTCAAAGGAGCTCCAACTGATGCGAAACAACCATTCGCTTCGCAGAGAGGGGACCGTGATGGGAAACTCGGGGTTGGCTTCGAATCGGCTCATGAGGCAACACAGCCTCCCCCACACTAGTTTTCAAATTCCCGAGTGTTCATGTATCGAACAAGTCGGATGTCCTTTAGGGTGGTTAAGAAGACGTATTGAGATCAAGCATAAGAGATCCCGCCACACCACTTTCTCGCAGCACCCATCGGGCGGGAGGTACAGAAGCCTGAAGTCCCACACCACCAGGTTCAGGAACAGTTACTTCCCTTCAACCGTTCGGTTCATGAAACGACCGATATATCTCCAGTCACTTGCTCAAATCCAAAACACCGTGACAACCCTGCACTACAATTGGCATTAATTTTCCTTCTAGATGTGTTTTCTTGTAAAATAATGCTTAATTTATTGTTCTTTCTCGTGAATGTTGTGAATCTGATGCTACTGCAAGAATTTTTTTTGTGCTTGTGCAGACGTGTATTCGCACAGCTGGCGATGAACTCAGCACAGGCATTCATCCGTTTATTTAATTATTCATTCAGTAATACAATGTCTTTCCATCTCTTCCAAATATGCTGCCCCAGCCCGATTAGCGCCATCCTAATCACGGAAGGGGGGCGCAATTTACAATACCCAATTAGCCCACGTGGTACGTCTTTGGATCGTGGGAGGGAACCGGAGCACCCGGAGGAATCCCACCCATTTCACGGGGAATGAATACAGAGACTCCTCACCGAGCGGCAACCGAACTGAACGAAGTCCCATCTCAGAAAGTAACATCAGAAATCGCACAATACCCACCAAGTGGTAGAGTAGGCATTCCGGGAAGGAACCAGGACCCGTATCTGCCCATCCAATTTTCTCCGATTGAGATAGTTGTTCCATTGCCGTGAGGAAGAGTGATCATGATATTACCAGCGACGCCGGGGGATCTGAATCCAAAAGGCTTCAGCGAGAAGGAATTGAGAGAATTGGAAAGTAAGTGGCAATTCATGTTTCCGTCGGTGGAGGGGCCGGTTGGTTCAGGGGCTCGTTGCATTGATTATCCTGACATCCGTCTTTCATGATGTCCCTGTACTTGCGTTTAAAAAATCCAACCTAACGAAGACAAATAAACAGCTCCATTAACTTCAGTGTGGTGCGCTGGGGTGGGGGTTTAGTGAGAGAGATGGATTAACATCAGGGGGATGTAGTCAGCGTTACGGCGCTGTGGAGAGGGACGGTGTGAGGGAGCTGGTTTAATATCAATGCGGCTAGCTAAAATCAGCGAAATGGCGCTGGAGGAGAGCGGTCTGAGGGATGGTGTGTGGGTGATAGATTAACATCGATGGGGATAGAGTCTTCAACATGGCGCTGGAGGAGAGCGGTCTGAGGGGTGGTGTGTAGGTGCTGGATTAACATCGATGGGGATAGAGTCTTCAACATGGCGCTGGAGGAGAGCGGTCTGAGGGATGGTGTGTGGGTGATAGATTAACCTCGATGGGGATAGAGTCATCAACATGGCGCTGGAAAGAGGGATCAGAGTAGGACGATGTGGGCAAGTTGGAATAATGTCAGTGGAGATATAGTCAGTGATAAACGACGCTGGGGAGAGGGACCACCGAGGAATGGTGTAAGGGAGCTGGATTAACGTCCGTAGGTATACACAGCGCGCTGGGCTGAGTGGCGACCCTCGGAAAGCAGGTGAAATTCACAGCAAAATTGCGGCTAATAGGAGACCTTGTAGAAAACGATCCCAACCAGGAGCAGAATTACGAATCCACCAGCCGTTCCTCCGACGATGTACGGCAAAGAATCCACTTCGACCAGAGGTTCAATAACAGTCACAATCTGAAAGGACAGGAGAATTGACAGTCCATATGAATACGGTGTCAGTGCTCCTGGAGTCATCACAGATCATAAGGGGAAAGGGCGGGAGCCGTTCATGGAGTCGGAGAGCGTGCAGGGGCGGTGGCGGTGGCGTCTCACGGGGATCGGAACGGGTGAAAGGGAGGAAAGGGATCAGAGTCGGAGAGGGGTGTAGTGGAGAGATCAATGTAGAGGATGTAGAGGGCTGGGAGACCGGGATGCGTGTAGCCGACAAAGATGTTAACTGAGCCGAGGAGGAATGATGGAGAAGGAACGGGTCACTCGTACGGGAAGTAGTGTAGGAAAAGGAGGGAGGCACGAAAATTGGGAGGGATATAGGGGATGGTCGTGGGATCCCCGAGATTGGGAGGCGGTGGGTGCCGACAGCTGATCCTGCCCTGGTATTGTACCCACGTGCGCTCGGAGCAGGGTCTCTCCCTCGGCTCCCTCCTCGCCTTGGTAGTACCTCCGCCTGTCAAAGTCCATGATTCCCGAAGTACGCAGCTCATACTTCCTCATCTTGTCCTGGAAGTGAAACAGGAGTTGGGGAGTGATTCCTTGTCAGGGTGTGTCCTTGCCTCCCCGATCTGGAAACAGGACTCACTCAGCCCAACCGCTACAGGCCAGGGGTGTGTTGGAGATCTCCCCACTTCCATGCGCACAACACCCGCCATAGGACACTCCCGCTCTCCACTTCCTTGGTGGTGGGGAGGGAGGCTGGGTGTAGTCCATACGCACTGCAGACGCCGTGTAGAATATCCAGTTCACCTTCTGTCAGGGTTGTGTTGGGAGAGCTATAGGTTTGTGAGGTTCGGGCGGCTTGAAGATACTGGAAATTACCACTCGCTCAGGAGCTACACCCCCGTTGATCCCTGTAGTAGTCACTACCCTCCCCAACCCTCTCCCGCTTTACCTTGTTCCGACCATTGATGTCGAGTTGCCCTCTGAGAACGAGGGTCGGAGCTGCCCGGTCGCTGAGCTGATCGACAGTACAGTTAATCACCTGATATTCCACTTGGTTACTGTCCTTTGGGGAGAAGGGGTGCAGGTTGGCTGGAGATAGAAAGTACCCCATCCACAGACCCCATCCTCTTCACCCGTCACCGATCCTTCAGCCATCCAATGAATACTCGCCAACAGATCACAGACATTCTCGCTGACTCTGCCCCAATTTACCGCATCCACACCCACTGTCCGCGGACATTCTTTCCCGACTTTGATTCTTCCTTCCCAACCCACCAAATCCCGTCCTCTTGAACGCGGACTCCCCCGACCAGCATCGACTGTCCCCCGCCCACCCGCCAAGTCCTTTCTCACAGTCCATGGCCACTCTCCACATCACCGACTCCCCCATCCCCAGCCCCCGAATCCCCTCCTACCGCCCACAGACACCCTCTGCCATCACCGTCTCCCCCACCCACCGAATCCCCTCCCTCCGCCCACAGACACCCTCCACCATCACCGTCTCCCTCACCCACCGAATCCCCTCCCACTGCCTACAGACACCCTCGCCATTACCAGCTCTCCTTGGGTTATTGGGCTGAACAACGGAAAGTGGAATTTCATTTAGATGTACGCGAGGTATTGCATTCCGGGATGACAGACCGGGGAGGGCTTTCACAGAGGACGATAGGACCCTGGGGAATGTTACGGAACAGAGGGACCCGGGGGTACAGATACCTGAAACTGGCATCTTTCGGCAAACCACGTACAGAGCGTTTACAGGGTGATGAAGAAGGCATTTGGGACATTAACCTTCGTCAGTCGGGGGGACTGATTACAGGAGTTGGAATGCTACTCGGGATCGTGCTTGGAGTATTGTGTTCAGTGGTGCTCGCCCTGCTCCTGGAGAGATGCCGTTAGGGTGCAGAGAATATTTACGAGAATGGGCGGGATCGTGCTTGGAGTATTGTGTTCAGTGGTGCTCGCCCTGCTCCTGGAGAGATGCCATTAGGGTGCAGAGAATATTTACGAGAATGGGCGGGATCGTGCTTGGAGTATTGTGTTCAGTGGTGCTCGCCCTGCTCCTGGAGAGATGCCGTTAGGGTGCAGAGAATATTTACGAGAATGGGCGGGATCGTGCTTGGAGTATTGTGTTCAGTGGTGCTCGCCCTGCTCCTGGAGAGATGCCGTTAGGGTGCAGAGAATATTTACGAGAATGGGCGGGATCGTGCTTGGAGTATTGTGTTCAGTGGTGCTCGCCCTGCTCCTGGAGAGATGCCGTTAGGGTGCAGAGAATATTTACGAGAATGGGCGGGATCGTGCTTGGAGTATTGTGTTCAGTGGTGCTCGCCCTGCTCCTGGAGAGATGCCGTTAGGGTGCAGAGAATATTTACGAGAATGTTGCCGGGACTTGAAGGACTGGGTTATAGAGAGAGTTGGACATATTGGGACTTTTCTGTCTGGAGTGAGTGTGCACCGTCTTTCCCCCCAGGGCTGGGGTACTGAGAACCAAAGGGGCGCAGGTTTAAGGTGAAAAGAAAGAGAGACTTAATAGGAACCGGAGGGGCAACAGTTTCACCCAGTTGGAGGTCCATTTGGAACTAGCTGCTAGAGGAAGTAGTTAAGGCATGTACATAAAACAGAGGAAATTACATCACAGTACAGGCCATTCGGCCATTAACGTGTGTCTATCCATGCGCCTATCTAAGAGTTTCTTAAATGTCCGAGTATGTATCGAGTGCCATCCCCGACAGAGAGTTCAACGCACCCACCACTCTGTAACGACTTACACCTGATACTCCCTCGACATTTCCACTCCCTCAATCAACATCACGTAGTGCAGGATTCCCAGAGCAGATCCCTGTGGAACACCACTGGCCACCGAGTTCCAGGCAGAATTCGCTCCATCTGCCACCACCTCCGCCTTCTGAGGGCGAGGAGTTTCCGAATCCACGCAGCCAGCTTTCCTTCCCTGGATGGCGTGACTCACGGCTTTGTGAATGAGCCAGGCATGGGGAAACTTACCAAACGCCATACTAAAATACATATATACCACATTCACAGCACTACCTTCATAGAGACAGCACAGAAATAAGTTCTTAGGCCCATCTAGTCCGTGCCAAGCTATTTCAGCTGTCTGCTCCCATCAGCCTGCTCCTGGATTATAACTCTCCATAACCCTGCCAAGCACCTGCTAATCAAACTTCTCTTAATCATTGAAGCCGAGCTCGCATGCTCCACTTGTGCAGGCAGCTCGCTACACAGTCTCACAACCCTCTGCGTGAAGAGGCTTCTCCTCATGTTCCCCTGAAACTTTTCACTTTTCACGCTGAACTCGTGATCTCGAGTTGTAGTTCCACCCAACCTCAGTGAAAGCAAAGCCTGCTTGCACTTACCCTATCTATATCCTTCATAATTTTATATAATTTTATATATCTCCATCAAATTTCCCCTCAGAGCTGGATCTTCTGCGTTCCTAGGAATAGAGTCCTAACAATCAATCTTTCCACGTAGCTCAGGTCCTCCGGACCCGGCAGCACCCTTGTAAATGTTCTCTGCACGCCTTCAAACTTACTTCCATCTTTTCCGTAGGTAGGTGACCAAAACTGCACACAACACTCTAGATTAAGCCTCACCAACGTCTTATACAACTTGAACACAACATCCCATCTCCTGGACCAGAACTTCGATTTATGAAGGCTAATGTGTCTTTACACCCATCTACCTGTGACGCCACTTTCAATTAATTATGGTCCTGTGTTCTCAGAACCCCTTGTTCTACCGCACTGACTGTCTACCTTGGTAAGTCAGCAGCGAGGTGTTAATCCGTGACGCAACTGTGCGCACCTCTGCAGGTGATATTGAACGGGATCTATGAGTTTAAACGGAGAACGTTTTATTTCCTGGGACAGAACTCCGGAGGGAGAGATGAATCAGTCCCCGACTTCCCCGTTCGCATCTCCCACCTATCTCCCCAAGTCTCCTTGTTCAAACGTTCCCGTCTCCTACCTCAAAGAAGAGAAAATCTACAGGTGCCAGAAATCAAAGCAACACACTCAAAATTCTGGAGGAACTCAGCACTTCAGGCAGCATCAATGGAAAAGAGTGCAGTCGACGTTTCGGGCAGAGACCCTTCATCAGAACCCAGTACTTCCATAGATTCCGCCCGGCCTGCTAAGTTCCTCGAGCATTCTGTGTGTGTTGCCTGCCCCATTTCTTCTGACTCCGGACCAGTCACATCTATCCGGGAGACAGATCTCTCTGTCACGGAATTTATCCCTTTTCATCGATTCAACCGCATGACAACAAGCACTTCGGTCCAAGTAGACGACATCGAGCCAGATTCCCATCTAATCTGGTTCTAGTTGCCCTCGTTTAACCGATATCGCTCTAAACCTTTCCTATCCACGTCCCTGTCCGAGTGTTTTTAAAATGTTCTTACTAAATCTGATTTAACCACTTTCTCCGGCAGCTCGTTCCATAAACTGATCACCCTTTGGGTTAAAAACTTGCCTATGGGGTTCCTGTTAAATCTCCTTCCTCTGATATTAAACATGTCCTTTAGTTCTTGATTTCCCACCCCTTGGGAAAATGTCTATGCACATTCACTCTATCTGTTCCCCTCATGGGCCTAGACATCTCTGTGAGGTCTCCCATCAGTCTCCTACACTCCGATAACTAAAGTCCCAACCTGCCCAGTCTGTCTCTGTAACTCAGTGCCTCGAGTGCCGCCAACATCCTCGTATATTTCCTCTGCATTCTGTCCAGCTTAATTGCATCCTCTCTACAGCAGGGCGACCAGTACTGAGCACAGTATTCCACGTGCGGCCTCATTAGCGTCTTGTACTCAACGTCCCAACTCTGGTACTCGGTCTCCTGACCGAAGAAAGTCAGCATTCGCAACTCCTTCTTCACCACCCCACTCCCATAACCTTCAATGCTGACTAGCAGCCCACCCCAGATAAGACCTACCATCCAAGAAAGGCCCTGGACGCACTTATGTCGGAAGGCCGGCTGGACGCGGGGCGGCCCAGCCCCGGCATCGTCCTGTATGCAGTATTCTAGCAGAAACTTCACAGGGTTGAGGAAATCTTCCATGCAGTCCTGAAGAGAAAGAAAAGGAGTGAGGGACAAAAAGAGGGAGGAAGTGTCCCATTCACAGATCTCCCAGGCTGTTCTAACGGTAGGGAAACCGTGAACAGGAACCCAAGTGCATTCTAATGAGAGGAGAGCCCTGAAAGGTGCTGCCAGTGTGTTCCAATGATAGGAGAATCCCAAACGGCAATTCCAGTGCGGTGTTACTGGAGGAGAACCCTGACATGGCTTCGCGATGTATTCTAACGGGAGGGAGCCACAAACGGTGACCCGGTGTGCTGTTACAAGACGGTAACGACGATTCTTGTGTGGCCTAACGGAAGAGTAATCCTGAACAATCCCTTATAGTCTTCCTGGTGTGGTCTAACGGGAGCTGAAACTCTGATAGGGGACTCCAGTTTGGTATAATCGGAGAGACTCCTGCACGGGCCCCCTTGTTCAATCGAACCCGAGGAGAACCCCGAACAGTGTTCGCTGTGTTCCTACGGTAGATGAACATTCCGGCCTGTGTGACCTTATGGGAGAATTCTGAATGGGGCTCCCGGTGCCGTATAACACTCAGGGAGCCCTGCACTGGGCTCTCAGTGCAGCGCAACGGAACAGGTGCTGGGGACGGTCTGTGTTACCTGCACGGAGATGTTCAGCGGGATGCATTTGCGCCGTTGGGTGAGAGCCAGCTGCTGCACGGCCTTCTTCCCTGACGCTGAGAACCACAGCCGGTTCTGCTGCTTCCCGGGATCGAGCTCTGCCGTGAACTCCAGTGTGACGTTCAGTGGATCTGGGTAGGTGGGGAGAGCAGAAACGGGTCAGAGGGGCAGGACAGAGACAGACCACAGATCGGACCCCACACACGATCGCTGACCTGTCCCCTGAGCTGACCACTGATCGCTGACATCCCCGGACATGACCCTGTGATGAGCTGACCACTGATCGCTGACATCCCCGGACATGACCCTGTGATGAGCTGTCCGAACCGCTGACCATTCATTCGGGCCCTGACCCGATCACTGACCTGTCTCTCCCGAGCTGACAAACGTCCCAATTGCTGAACAAAACCCTGGCCCCGAATCTGACTCTTGGACAATTACTGACCTGGCTGAGCTGACTGCTGACCCGAGTCCTGTTCCAACCCTTGACGCTTGACCAAACATGACACCAAATCCGACCCCTAACGTGACTCCTGATCCGATCACTGATTACATGACCCGAGCTGACCCTGACATGCACCTCCCTGAAATTATCTCCATCCTGAAGCCTGACCGGGCCCCTGATCTGTGAACGGTCGCGACACCCAACTCACCTGGGGGTGGGCGGGAGCTGGGGCTGAGCAGGAAGCAGAGGTGGCCGGTGAGGCTAGGCGTTCTGTCAGTTCTCCCCATCTCACAGTCCGGTTCTGGCCACGGGATCTGCGCCGGCTGGAAATTTAACTCTAGATGCAGTTCCATAACCGGACGACTCCTGGGGAAATGGAGGGAGGGAGGGAGGGGTGATGTGGATGGTGGGAAGTGGAGAGGGTGAGGTGGAAAGGGGAGGCGAAGAGAGGAGAGAGGGTACGTAAGCTGAATGGGGAGGGCAGAGGGATGGGAGGGGAAGGGGACCGAGATAAGGAGGGAGGAGTGAAATGAACAAGTGGGAAAACAGACCGGCCAAGTCGTGCCATGCTGCTCTCCCACTCCGCCTTGTCATTCCCTCCCTCCTGCTTTGTTTTTCACCTCGCTCCACAAGCCCAAGATATGCCTCAAGACGTCTGTCCAACCCTCCGTCTTCCTCCCTCCTCCTCCACCCGCCCCGCTCTCTACGACGCCCCACGCCCTCCCTCCATCCCTGCCCCTACTTGTGCCCTCCATCTACCTCTATCCCATCCACACCCCTCCACCCCTCATCGCTCCATTTTGTAGGAGGTACCTGAGGACCAATCAAAATTCGGGAAGTTAGTGATTTGTTTACTTTTCTATGTTCTTGAGTAGAGGTTAATAAATTTCGTTGTTTATTTATAAAACCCCGACTCAATTTTCATGTCGCAAACAGGAGAAAATCTGCAGATGCTGGGAATTCAAGCAACATACACATGTGGAGCAGTTTATGCTCCGAATCTACACTGGTGCTGCTCCCCAACTTTTCCTTCGACACGTTGACGATTACATTGGTGCTGCCTCCTGCACCCATGCTGAGCTCGTCCATTTCATTGACTCTTGCCTCTAATTTTCACCCAGCCCTCACATTCACTTGGTCCATCTCGGACACTTCTCTCCCCTTTCTCGATCTCTCGGTCTCCATCTCTGGAGATAGACTGTCCACTGACATCTTCTACAAACCCACTGACACTCATAACTCCCTTGATTGTACCTCTTCCCACCCTGCCAAATGTAAAAATGCTATTCCTTATTCCCAGTTCCTCCGTCTCTCACATCTGCTCCAAGGATGAGGCTTTCCATTCCAGGACATCCCAAATGTCCTCTTTCTTTAAGAATCATGGTTTCCCTTCTGCCGTCATCAATGATGCCCTCACCCATATCTCCTCCATTTCCCGCACTTCTGCCCTCACCCCATCCTCCCGTCACCAGAACAGGGACCCTGTTCCCCTTGTCCTCAACTATCACCCCACCAGCCTCCGGATCCAGTATGTTATTCTCTGCAACTTCCGCCACCATCAACAGGACCCCACCACTAAGGACATCTTTCCCTCTCTACCCCTCTCTGCTTTTCGCAGGGATCGTTCCCTCCGTGACTACCTGGTCCACACGTCCCTCCCTATAGATCTCCCACCTGGCACGTATCCCTGCAAGCGTAAGTGCTACACCTGTCCCTACACCTCCTCTCTTACCACCATTCAGGGCCCCAAACAGTCCTTCCAGGTGTGGCAACACTTCCCTTGTGAGTCTGTTGGAGTCATCTATTGCATCCGGTGCTCCCGGTGCTCCCTATCACCTCTCATGACTCTGGCTTCTTCTACTATCCATAGTGCTTTCCCCTTAGATTCCTTTTCCACCTCTCCTGCCTATCCCCCCCCCCGCTTCCCCTCCCCCACCCCTTGAACTTTCCTCTGATTGGTTTTCCATACTCCCCCCACCTTCTTTATAGGGCCCCTGCCCTTCCATCCTTAGTCCTGACAAAGGATCTCGACCCGAAATGTTGACTGCGCATTTCAACGGATGCTGCCCGACCTGCTGAGTTCATCCAGCTTGTTTGTCCGTCTTGATTTGACCACAGCATCTACAGTGTACTTTGTGTTTACACACAAAATGCTGGTGGAACGCAGCAGGCCAGGCAACACCTATAGGACGAAGTACAGTTGACGTTCCGGGCCAAGACCCTTCATCAAGACTGTTTTCATAACAATACCAATACCATATAGCTTACTGAGACATCGAAGATTCGTGCTCCTCTACTCAAGGCAGCAACCTGATAAACCTCTTCCAGTAGCTTCTCCAAATCCTTCATGTCCCCTCTGTAAAGGGCGACCACAATTACACACAATACTCCAGATGCGATCCTAACGGAGTTATTGCACATGTTCATGTCAGTGTTAATGGTACTGATGTCGAGAGGACTGAGAGCAACAAGTTCCTCAGTATGAAATCTCCAAACCCTGCCTCGGTCCAACCACGTGGATGACCCGGTCAAGAAAACTCATCGATGCTGCTACTAACTCAGGAGACTAAAGAAATGCGGCATATTCCACTAGTATACTACTGCACAGTATAGGCCCTTCAGCCCTCGATGTTGTGCCGACCCATATATTCCTTAGAAAACAGTACTAAACCCACACTACCCCGTAACCTTCTATTTTTCTTTCATCTATGTGCCTGTCCAAGAGGCTCTTAAATACCCTAATGTTTTAACCTCCACCACCATCCCTGGCAAGTCATTCCAGGCACTCACAACCCTCTGTGTGAAAACCTTGCCCTGATGTCCCTCCTAAACTTCCCTCCCCTAACTTTGTACATATGCCCTCTGGTGTTTGCTATTCATGCCCTGGGAAACAGGTACTGGCTATCCACCCTATCTATGCCTCCCATAATCTTGTAGACCTCTATCAAGTCCCCTGTTATCGTTCTATGCTCCAAAGAGAAAAGTCCCAGCTCTGCTAACCTTACCTCATAAGACTTGTTTTCCAATCCAAGCAACATCCTGGTAAATTCCCTCTGCACCTTCTCCATAGCTTCCACATCTTTCCTATAATGAGGTGACCAGAACTGAACACAATACTCTAAGTGTGGCTGCACCAGCGATTTGTAGAGTTGCGACATGACCTCTCTATTCTTAACTCAATCCCCTATTAATGAAGCCTATCATCCCATAGACCTTCTTAACTATCCTACCAACCTGTGCAATGATCTTAAAGGATGTATGAATTTGAATCCCAAGGTCCCTCAGTTCATCCACACGCTAAAGTAACCGACCATTAACCCTGTACTCAGCCATCTGGTTTGTCCTTTCAAAATGCATCACCTCACACTTATCCAGATCGAAATCCATCTGCCACCTTCTGCCCGACCCTTCATCCTGTCTATATTTTCCTGTAACTTTCGACAACCTGCATCTCCATCCACAACTCCTTCAATCTTCGTGTCATCCGCAAACTTACTCACCCATCCTTCCACCACTTCGTCCAAGTCATTTATAAAAATCACTAAGAGCAGTGGTCCCAGAACAGATCCTTGTGGCACTCCACTTGTCACCGATCTCCAGGCAGAATACTTTCTTACTGTAAGCTAATATTTTATCCAAACAGCCAAGGTTCCACTGATCCCATGCCTCATGACTTTCTTGATGAGTCTCTCGTGGAGGACTTTGTCAAATGCCTTGCTAAATTCTATGTCGACCACATCTACCGCTCTACCCTCATCAATTTCTTTTGTCACCTCTTCAAAATACTCAAATAGGCTCGTGAGTCACGACCTTCCCTTCACAAAACCAGGTTGACTATCCTTGAGTAGACTGTACTTCTCCAAACGCTCGTAGATCCTATCCTTAAGAATCCTTTCCAATAGTTTGCAGACCATCAACGTAAGACTCACTGGTCTATAGTTCCCAGGATTCTCCCTATTACCTCCGGCTCTTCTCCTGTAGCCAAAGAGGTTTCAAAGATCATAGCTACTGCTCCAAAGATCTCTTCTCTCACTTCCCACACCAACCTGGGGCATATTACATCCGGCCCTGGGGATTTAGCAATCTTGATGTTTTTAAAAAATCCAACACTTCTTCTTCCTTAACTTCCACATTGTCCACAGCACACAGGCCTGTTTTATTTCTTCCTCACCCTGATCAAGGTCCTTTTCACTTGTGAATACTGAAGCAAAGTATTCATTATGGACCTCCTCAACCTCCTCCGCCTCCAGGCTTTATCCTTTAGCGGCCCCACCTTCATTCTTGTCATCATTCTGTTCTTCACATATGTATAGAACGCCCTGGGGTTCTCCTTAATCCCACGTGCCAAGGCCTTCTCATGTCCCCTTCGAGCTCTCCTAAGTCCTTTCTTAAACTCCTATCGACTCCTAGCAATATTTATCGATGCACCTGTCCGGATGTGTCACGGCTCGGTCCGGCAACGCAGCTCAGCACGTCACGGGATCTGGGCTTTGCGCACGTCACGCCACTTCCATAAACCAGTGGGTATAATCAAAGACCCCACCCACCACGGATATTCTCTCCCCTCTCTTCTCCCACCAGGCTCAAGTCACAAAAGCTTGAGAGCACTCCGGGGGCGAGGACAGTTTCGACTCCGTTGTTGTCAGACGCTTGAAAGGACCTGTAAAACGGAAAGATGAGCTCCTGGCCTTATCATCGACCTTGCTTTGATCTTTCACTTGCCATTTACCTACATTGCTCTTCAGCGGTAGCTTTTACACTTTATTCTGTGATTGTTATCATTTTACCTTATTCCAGCACAATGTACTGCATAATAAATCATACTCAGGGCAAATTTTTCACTGTGTCTTGGTACATGTGGCAATAACCAGTACAATTTTAAGTGGGGAGTGACGGGCGGTAGTGATAGAACAGAGAACCGTTCCTGGGACAGAGAAACTTAAGAGGAAACTGCAAAAGATAAAAGCGATGTTACAGGTGGGGTGATGGTGACGTTTGAAACGCTGGCCTTCGTCAGACGGGGCACTGAGTAAAGGAGCCGAGACGTTATGTTGGAAAATTTTTAAATCGAAGCAAGAGACTGAGAGTGAAAGAGTGAAGGAATCTCGGAGAGAAGTTTTTTTCACTGCTCGGGGAAAAGAGACTAGACTGCTCAGGCGCATGACGTAGAGCGCCAAAGGTTAAAATGGAGAGGAGGTTTTCAACGGTCTTTTTTAAATCGAAGCAAGAGGCTGAGAGTGAAGGAGTAAAGGAATCTCGGAGAGAAGTCATTTTGTTTACACATCTTGCGGAAAAGAGGCTAGACTGCGGAGGCGCATGACAGAGAGCGCCAAAGATTTTTTAAAAAGGACCCACATATACAGCGGGCAGTGGAGTGAAAGAGAGCAGAGTGGACGGCTTTGGCTCAACAGGCTTCGGCGTGAACAGGCAGAGGCGAGGGTAGGTTCCGGTAAGTTTTTGTTTTGTTTGTTTAGAGTAGAGAGAATGCCAGGCAGGATGTTGAAATGCTCCTCTTGCAGGATGTGGAAAGTCAGGGAGACCTCCCGTGCCCCTGACAACGACATCTGCAAGAAGTGCATCCAGCTTCAGCTTCTAACAAACCGCGTTGGGGAACTGGAGCAGGAGCTGGATGACCTCCGGATCATTCGGGAGAATGAGGAGTTTATAGAGAGTAGCTACAGGAAGGCAGTTACGCCAAAGGAACAGCGCACAGGTAATTGGGTTACCGTCAGGCGAGGGAAGGGGAAAGGGCAGGCAGAGCCCTTGGATACTGTGGGCGGGGGCGGGGGGGGGGGATGGCTTACCTGGGACAAGCTGCGGCAGCCGGATCTCTGGCACTGAGTCTGGTTTTGCACTGCAGAAGGGAAGGTGGAAGAAGAGGAGAGCGGTAGTGATAGGGGACTCGATAGTTAGAGGTACAGACAGGAGGTTCTGTGGTCGTGACAGAGACTCCCAGAAGGTTTGTTGCCCCCCGGGTGTCAGGGTCAGGGGTGTCTCTAACCGCGTGCACAGCATTCTGAAGTGGAAAGGTGAGCAGCCAGATGTCATGGTACACATCGGTACCAATGCCGTAGGAAGAAAGAGTGAGGAGGTCCTGAAGAGTGAGTACAGAGAGCTTGGTAGCAAGTTAAAAAGCAGGACCTCGAGGGTGGTAATCTCAGGATTGCTACCTGTGCCACGTGCCAGTGAGGGTAAGAGTAGGATGCTCTGGAGAATGAACACGTGGCTGAGGAACTGGTGTAGGGGTCAGGGATTCAGATTTCTGGACCATTGGGACCTCTTCTGGGGCAGGTTGGGACATGTACAAGAGAGCTGGCTTACACCAGAACTACAGGGGGACCAATATCCTTGCAGAGAGGTTAGTTAGTGCTATTAGGGAGGGCTTAAATTAGATTTGCAGGGGGATGGGAACCACAGTGAGGGAGCAGATAGTGGAGCGGGGGTGAAAACAAATGATATTAAAAGTTCATGCGAAGTCACAGTTTGTGTGCAGAGGTAATAATCTTCTGAGGTGTGTCTATTTCAATGCGAGGAGTATTGTGGGGAAGGCTGATGAGCTGAGGGCGTGGATTGACACATGGAATTCTGACATTATAGCCATTAGTGAAACTTGGTTACAGGAGGGGCAGGATTGGCAGCTTAATGTTCCAGGGTTCCGATGTTTCAGACGTGATAGAGACAGGGGTATGAAGGGTTGGGGGGGGGGGAAGAGGCATTGCTAGTCAGGGGAAATGTTACAGCAGTGCTCAGGCAGGACAGATTAGAGGGCTTAACTACCGAGGCCACATGAGTGGAGCTGTGAACCAGGAAGGGAATGACCATATTAATGGGGTTGTATTATAGACCACCCAATAGTCAGCAAGAATTGGAGGAGCAAATCTGCAGAGAGTTAGCAGACAACTACAGGAAACATAAAGTTGTGATAGTAGGGGGATTTTAACTTTCCACATATTGATTAGGACTCACATACTGCTAAAGGTCTAGACGGGTTAGCGTTTGTAATATGTGTCCAGTGAAGTTTTCTAAATCAATTTATAGAGGTACCTACTAGAGAGGTTGCAATATTAGATCTCCTATTAGGAAACAAGTTAGGACAGGTGACGGAAGTGTGTGTAGGGGAACACTTTGGTTCCAGTAATCATAACACCATTAGTTTCAACTTGATCATGGATAAAGATAGATCTGGTCCTCAGGTTGAGTTTCTAAACTGGAAAAAGTCCAAATCTGAAGAAATGAGAAAGGATCTAAAAAGCGTGGATTGGGACAGGTTGTTCTCTAGCCAGGATGTGATTGGTAAGTGGGAGACTTTCAAAGGAGAAATTTTGAGAGTGCAGAGTTTGTATGTTCCTGTCAGGATTAAAGGCGAAGTGAATAAGAATAAGGAACCTTAGTTCTCAAGGGATACTGGAACTCTGATAAAGAAGAAGAGAGAGAGATGACAGGTATAGGCAACGGGGAGCAAATAAGGTGCTTGAGGAGTATAAAAGTGCAAAAAAGTACTTAAGAGAGAAATCAGGAGGGCAAAAAGAAGACATGAGGTTGTTTTGGCAATCAAGGTGAAGGATAATCCAAAGAGCTTCTACAGGTATATTAAGAGCAAAAGGATAGTAAGGGATAAAATTGGTTCTCTTGAAGATCAGAGTGGTTGGCTATGTATGGAACCAAAAGAATTGGAGGAGATCTTAAATGGGTTTTTTTGCATCTGTATTTACTAAGGAAACTGGCATGGGGTCTATGGAAATAAGGCAAAAAAGTAGTGAGGTCATGGAACCTATACAGATTGAAGAGGAGGTGCTTGCTATCTTGAGGCAAATCAGAGTAGATAAATCCCCAGGACCTGGCAGGGTATTCCCTCGGACCTTGAAGGAGACGAGTGTTGATATTGCAGGGGCTTGGCAGATATATTTAAAATGTCAATATCTACAGATTAGGTGCCAGAGGATTGCAGGATAGCTCGTGTTGTTCCGTTGTTTAAAAAAGCCTCTAAAATTAATCCGGGAAATTATAGGCCAGTAAGTTTGACGTCAATAGTAGGTAAATTATTGGAAGGAGTAGTAAGAGATAGGATCTACAAGTATTTGGATAGACCGGGACTTATTAGGGAGAGTCAACATGGCTTTGTGCATAGTAGGTTATGTTTAAAAAATCTATTATAGATTTTCGAGGAGGTTACCAGGAAAGTGGATGAAGGGAAGGCAGTGGATGTTGTCCGCATGGACTACAGTAAGACCTTTGACAAGGTCCCATATGGGAGGTTAGTTGGGAAGATTCAGTCGCCAGGTATACTTGGAGAGGTAGTGAATTGACATTGACTCAATGGGAGAATCCAGAGAGTGGTAGTGATTACTTCTCTGAGAGGAGGCCTGTGACTAGTGGTGTGCCACAGTGATCAGTGCTGGGTCCATTGTTATTTGTCACCTATATCAAATGATCTGGATGATAACGTGGTCAATTGGATCAGCAAAATTGCTGATGATACAAAGATTGGAGGTGTAGTGGACAGTGAGGAAGGTTTTTAAAGCTTGCAGGGTGATTTGGACAAGCTGGAAAAATGGGCTGAAAAATGACAGATGGAGTTTAATGCAGACAAATGTGAGGTATTGCACTTTGGAAGGAAATACCAAGGTAGGATATACAAGGTAAATGATAGGACACTGAGGAGTGCAGTAGAACAGAGGGATCTGGGAATACAGATACATAATTCCATAAAAGTGGTATCATGGGTAGATAGGGTCGTAAAGAGAGCTTTTGGCACATTGGCCTTTATGAATCAAAGTATTGAGTATAAGAGTTGGAATGTTATG
Organism: Hypanus sabinus; assembly: GCF_030144855.1. Taxonomy (NCBI): domain Eukaryota; kingdom Metazoa; phylum Chordata; class Chondrichthyes; order Myliobatiformes; family Dasyatidae; genus Hypanus; species Hypanus sabinus. Next base: position 2,316,381 of record NC_082734.1, on the reverse strand, counting down.
GTGAGATTGTATAAAAGATTGCCGAATTTGGAGTATTGTGAGCAGTTTTGGTCACCAAATTACAGAAAGGCTATTAATAAATTTGAAAGAGTGCAGAGAAGGGTTTCCGGTACTTGAGAAACTGAGCTACAGAAAGAGGTGGAATAGGTTAGGACTTTATTCCCTGGAGCGTAGAAGAATGAGGGGAGATTTGATAGAGGTATATAAAGTAATGATGGGTACAGATAGAGTGAATGCAAGCAGGCTTTTCCCACCGAGGCAAGGGGAGTGAAAAAAAAGAGGATATGGGTTAAGGGTGAAGAGGGAAAAGTTTAAAGGGAACATTAGTCAAGGGGTTTCTTCACACAGAGAGTGGTGGGAGTGTGGAATGAGCTGCCAGATGAAATAGTAAATGTGGTCTCACTTTTAACATTTAAGAAAAACTTGGACAGCTACATGGATGAGAGGGGTATGGAGGGACACAGTCCAGGTGCAGCTCAGTGGGAGAAGGCAGAAAAATGGTACGACACGGACAAGAAGGGCCGAAGGGCCTGTTTCTGTGCTGCAATGTTCTATGGTATCAGTTGTGCTATCGTCTTGTGCACCGAGGTATAGTGAATAGCTTGTCTTGCATACTTCATGCAGATCATTTCACTACAGCAGTGCATTTAGGTAGAACCGAGGACAAACAGAGTGCAGAATAAAGTGTTACAATTACAGAGGAAGTGCAGGTCACCCAGACAATGGGCACAAAACTCACAACGAGGAAGATTGTAAGGTTAAGGGTCCGTCCTATCGTGCTCGGGGCCTTCAAACGTCTGATGACAGTGGGGGTAAGACCATGAGTTATAGGGGCAGTATTGGCCTATTAAGAACAATGATCCTGCTCCGACATTCGATTATAGTTGATTGATTTTTCCACTCTACCCCATTCTCCTGCCTTCTCCCTGTAAGCATTGACCTCCTCACTAATCAAGAACCTATCAACCCCCGTTTTAAATGCACCGAAAGACACTTGTCTGTCACCAATCTCTGGCTAAAGAATTCCTCTTTAGATGCTGTTATCCAGCTTGGCGGTACTGCCTTTTGTATCTTCGGCAAGGTGGGGAAAGAAAGAAAGGACATCCGAGAGAGCTCGGGCTCTCTGATGCTTTACCGAGGCCGCGGGAAGTGTAGACAGAGTTCATGGAGGGGGCACTGTTTTCCATGGCGTATCAACTGGGCGCAAAAACTCGATGCGGTTTCCTCCGGAAACACTGTTGTGTAAACCGCTGGTGGGGCCTCATTCCGAGCACTGAGTGCGAGTTCAGACTCCGTGCTGCAGAAAAGATGTGGTTAAACCGCAAAGGATACGGAGAAGATTTAGGAGGATGTGCCCAGGACTAGAGGGCCTGTGGTAGTGGGAGCCGCTGGCCAGGTGAGCAGTTTTAGCCATGGAGCGTGGGGAAATAAATAGGCCACTTAATCGAAGTCTTTGAAATAACGTAAAGCGTAAATAGGGTGGACGGTTGCATTCTTTTCCTCGGGATAGGGGAGTTCAAAACTAGGGGGCTTAAGTTTAGGGTGAGAGGAAATCAGAATCAGGTTTATTACCGACATACGTTGTGACATTTCTTCTTTTGTGCCAATAGAGTGTTACGAGAAATATTTTGGAAGCAACGAGGTAGTGCAAAAGGAAAGCAAGAAATTAGGTTCATGATCCGTTCAGAAATCTGATGGCGAGGGACCAGAGTGGCTACTCTTTTTGACACAGACGGTGGTGTGTACAGTTCATGGGACGAGCTGCCAGAGTAAGCGGTTGAGGAAGGTACAATAGTGTTAGATAAGAAGCGTATGGATAAGTGCTTCTTACTGTACCTGTCTTAAACACTTGCTTTGGTAGCTCGTTCGTGGAGGGTCTTGGAGCGATAGGAGCTGAGCGCAGGAAATTTGGACGAGCTGGGAGGGGCAGGTCGGGCTGACGGTCCTCTTTGACTCTCTGACTCTGGTCATTCACTCCACGATGTCCCAATTTATATTAAATGTGTATTTTACATATTTTATGTCGATCTTGAAGCATTTTGAACTGCTCCACCTGAGAATAAGTGGCCTGGTCGAGGTGCATAAGATGTCGGCCAGCGACTATTTTTCAGGGCGGAAATGTAGCCCATTAACAAATTCGAGCCACCGCCCACTCCCTGCGTCTGTTGTCCTTAAACGCCTCCAACCTCTATCAACTGCTCTAGTATTTACCCTCGTAAAAAGATTTTGACTATCTATTCTTTCTATGCCTCCCAATTTAAAAACCTCTATCAGGTCTCCCCTTGGACTTCGTCCTTCCAGTTAAAACGGCCTAACTTTGTCCAGCCTCTCCTTATACTGTATTCCCTGTAATCCAGCCACCGTCGTGTTAAATCTCTTGTGCATCCTGTTTGCAGCCTTCCTGTCTCAGCGCGACCGGAATTGGACACAATACTGACCAAAGTTTAATACAGCTGCAATCTGATTTCCTTTCTTAACAAACCAAATGAACGCCTTCTTTGCCGCCTATCCAATTGTGTGGCCGCTCACAGTGATCTGTGGACCCGAACGGTAAGATCTCTTTGGTCCCCAGTGCGATTAAGGAGTCTATCATCATATTAAATCCTGGTGATATACCGATACTCTCAGATTTAGGTTCAGGTTTATTATTACCGATACACCGTAGACATATTTTGCCGGAGCAGTACAGGGCCAGACATATACAGTAAGAAAATACTTTAAGTTACAAAACTACACAGAGTTTCAAAGAAGAACAGAGGTGGTGTTCAAGGGGTTATTAATCCGAGAGTAGGGAGAAGAACGTGTTCCTGAATCCCTGAGTGTGTGACTTCAGGCTCTTGCACCTCCATCCTGATGGCAGTTGCGAGGAGAGGATATGCCCCTAGACGGGAGTGCAACCAGGCAGAGTTCTGGACTGTTTGCTCGGGCCTTTCGAGACATACCGAGTCTCCTCAAATTCCTCAGTCTCCTCACGCCGCTGGTGTGCCCTCGTCGAGCTGTATCAGTGTGTTGGCCTCGGACAGGTCCTCTGAGATATTGCTGCTTAGGAGCTTCAGGCTCCCCCCACCTTTCCACGGTTGAACCCTCGATGAGGACTGCCGAATGTTTCCCGATATCCCCTTCCTGAAGTCCACAGCGAGTTCCTTGGCCTTGCTGACGTTGAGTGCCAGGTTTCTGTCGCGACACCTTTGAACCAGCTGACCTACTTCGCTCTTATAACATATAACCATATAACAGTCACAGCACGGAAACATAGTCCGTGCCGAACTCTTAATCTCACTTAGTCCCACCTACCCGCACTCAACCCATAACCCTCCACTCCTTTCCTGTCCATATACCTATCCAATTTTACCTTAAATGACACAACTGAACTGGCCTCTGCTACTTCTACAGGAAGCTCATTCCACACAGCTATCACTCTCTGAGTAAAGAAATACCCCCTCGGTTTTCCCTTAAACTTCTGCCCCCTAACTCTCAAATCATGTCCTATCGTTTGAATCTCCCCTACTCTCAATGGAAACAACCTATTCACGTCAACTCTATCTATCCCTCTCAAAATTTTAAATACCTCGATCAAATCCCCCCTCAACCTTCTACGCTCCAATGAATAGAGACCTAACTTGTTCAACCTTTCTCTGTAACTTAAGTGCTGAAACCCAGGTAACAACCTAGTAAATCGTCTCTGCACTCTCTCTAATTTATTGATATCTTTCCTATAATTCGGTGACCAGAACTGTAAACAATATTCTAAATTTGACCTTACCAATGCCTTGTACAATTTTAACATTACATCCCAACTTCTGTACTCAATGCTCTGATTTATAAAGGCCAGCGTTCCAAAAGCCTTCTTCACCACCCTATCTACATGAGACTCCACCTTCAGGGAACTATGCACCATTATTCCTAGATCTCTCTGTTCTTCTGCATTCCTCAATGCCCTACCATTTACCCTATATGTTCTATTTGGATTATTCCTGCCAAAATATAGAACCTCACACTTCTCAGCATTAAACTCCATCTGCCAACGTTCAGCCCATTCTTCTAACCGGCATAAATCTCCCTGCAAGCTTTGAAAATCCACCTCATTATCCACAACACCTCCTACCTTAGTATCATCGGCATACTTACTAATCCAATTTATCACCCCATCATCCAGATCATTTATGTATATTACAAACAACATTGGGCCCAAAGCAGATCCCTGAGGCACCCCGCTAGTCACCGGCCTCCATCCCGATAAACAATTATCCACCACTACTCTCTGGCATCTCCCATCTAGCAACTGTTGAATCCATTTTATTACTCCAGCATTAATACCTAACGACTGATCCTTCTGAACTAACCTTCCATGTGGAACTTTGTCAAAGGCTTTGCTGAAGTCCATATAGACTACATCCACTGCCTTACCCTCGTCAACATTCCTCGTAACTTCTTCAAAAAATTCAATAAGGTTTGTCAAACATGACCTTCCACGCACAAATCCATGCTGGCTACTCCTAATCAGATCTTGTCTATCCAGATAATTATTAATACTATCTCTAAGAATACTTTCCATTAATTTACCCACCACTGATGTCAAACTGACAGGTCTATAATTGCTAGGCTTACTTCTAGAACCCTTTTTAAACAATGGAACCACATGAGCAATACGCCAATCCTCCGGCACAATCCCCGTTTCTAATGACATATTAAAGATCTCCGTCAGAGCTCCTGCTATTTCTACACAAACTTCCCTCAAGGTCCTGGGGAATATCCTGTCAGGATCCGGAGATTTATCCACTTTTAAATTTCTTAAAAGCGCCAGTACTTCCACCTCTTTAATTGTCATAGGTTCCATAACTTCCTTACTTGTTTCCCACACCTTACACAATTCAATATCCTTCTCCTTAGTGAATACCGAAGAGAAGAAATCGTTCAAAATCTCTCCCATCTCCCTCGGCTCCACACATAGCTGACCACTCTGATTCTCTAAGGGGCCAATTTTATCCCTCACTATCCTCTTGCTTTTAATATAGCTGTAGAAACCGTTCGGATTTACTTTCACCTTATTTGCCAAACCAACCTCTTATCTTCTTTTAGCTTTTCTAATCTCTTTCTTAAGATTCCTTTTACATTCTTTATATTCCTCGAGCAATTCCTTTACTCCATGCTGCCTATATCTATTGTAGACATCCCTCTTTTTCCGAACCAAATTTCTAATATCCCTTGAAAACATTGTACGCCCTCTCTCCACTCTAGACATACCAATTCCCCGCACAAAGCAGAGCTGCTTGTGTGCCCTCGTCCTCTTTCAGTCAGGACAAGATCCGCCTCCAGCCCTCCAGCTCACACTCCTTCCCCCCACACCCCGCGTTCTCCGGGGCTGTTCGCTTCTTTTCAGGGATGCCCACTCTGCCCACCCTGTCCTTTTCCACACTATTCCCTTCCCTCCTGTCCCGATCCTCACCTCTCCACAAAACCGCATCTGGAGCGGCAGACTAGCTTGTTCTCCTCTCTGTTCTCACAGTCCCCGACCCCAGTTGTTGGTGGTTTCTCTCTCCGCAGACGGGTATCGCCTCGCCTCCTCCTGTCTGGTCCGACATTCAGATGATCAGATGATATTTGCCACCGAAGATGTTTCTGGGATCGAAGAATGTGGGATCCACTTGGGAGCTGTTCAGGATAGCGGGTGAGTTTCCCACATTACCACCTCAAACTGGGATCACAGTTAGGTTGATTACTACCGACATCTGTCATGCAAGACCTGATAAAGTGATTATAAGTTTCAGAAGGAGGGGCGGATGTTCGTTGGGGGGGGGGGGAGTGGAGGGAGGACAGAGGATGGAGAAGAACGATCATTCGGTGATCACTTCTATTCCAGGTATGATATCCGGACCCTCTTGTCCCACAGTCCACAGTCAATTGTTTAGACTTGCTGACATTACTCAACCTGCCTATCTGTCTCATTCCTGAGTGCTCCCTCCTCGCCATCTAAGATGCAGCCAATAACTAGTGCATCGGGAAGTTTATAGATGACGAATGAGCTGTGCCTAACCGCACATTCACGAACTCAGACAGAGTACAGCAGTGGGATAACGAACATTGCTGAGGTGTGCCTCCTTGATGTGCCGATGTGTGAAGTGATCTGTCTGGACGGCACCTAAGCCAAAACCTTTCACTTGTGAAACAATAATAAATTGGTTCATTATTATCATGAATACTGCGGTTCGCTGAAACTCTTACCTTGCACACTTCACACAGATCAATCGAGGCAGAATAAGGTAAAACAATAACTTAATGCAGAATAAAATGTTAAAAGTTTACAGTGAAAGTGCAGACAGGCAATAAGGTGCAAGTGGTAAATGGTCCGTCTGATCCGATGAGGAGGCGAATCAATATCTGGTAATAGCGGAGCAGAAGCTGTCCGTGAGACTGGGGGTGTGATTCCCCCCCGACAGCACGGAGAGAAGAGAGAATGTCCGGGGTGGACTGGGCACATTGACGTTGTTGGATGCTTTACTGGGGCAGCGAGAATCCGTCATTTCTGTGCAGATCATCAATTGATCTGGTGAAGAGTTGTATGGGAGAAAAAAAAACTGTGCCGGTGGAGTTTTATAGTGAAAAAGCCGTTGTGCTGGGTGGGGCAATTCCATTCTCTCGCCCTCAAATATCTTGCTCGAACGGTAAGAAAAGTCGTTATGATTGGAGACCTCTTGGGCTGCAGTGGTTAACCATGACGCCTGCTGTGCCTTGTCATGCCTTTCGCTCTCCACGAAGCCTTGCAGCACCGCCTTCTCGGCCGTTGGATCTTGGAGTTGATCTCATCCGCCCAGTCCGACAGAACTGGCTACGCACGTTGGGGTAGACGTATCCCTGTCTCACCAGGGTTGGAAGTTCCCGGCTACCCTCACCTGGTTTAGCCCGCCTGTCGAAGCGGTGCACCGGGGTGTGGCCACTGTCGCATGCAAACAGTTACTTGCAACCACAGGTGAGAGTTGGGTGACAGGTGGATGAAGTCGACAAGCTCGCCACCAGAGGAGTTACCCCTCCCTGGACACCCCATGCACCCCAGCGAGAAATGCAGACAGAATCGATGGAGGGGGTTCGTTTCTGTGATGTCTTTGCAGCTCTGTGTGTTTTATAGGTTTCTATATGACTAGACGGCTGTAACGGAGCTTCTCTCTGTGTCTGACTCGAGGAGTGTTGTGACAGGACGGAGAAGAGGGAATTTCACTCTGTATTCTCCCCACACACAGGTGCTCTATCGCTGTTGCTCACTGCCCACTGCTTTAATCTCGACACAGCTGGGGCAACGATATCCCCCACCGGGAATGGGTCTGAGTTCGGTGATCGCGTGTTCCAGTTTGGAGACGATCAGAACAGCTGGTGAGTTTGGCGGGAATTGGGAGGGTGTGGGCAAGGGTCAGCGACAAGGAGAGAGGATGACTCTGTGGAGGGAACTTCACTCTGAGTCTGTGCGGGAGTGTGCAGTGGGACGGTGCAAAGTGAGCTTTCCTCTGTGTCTGACTCCCGGATTGGTGTGTGATGTATCACCCACTCTCCATGATTTGGACATGACGTCTCGTACTGCACTGTCTTAGGCAACTGAGCCGTCTGTGGACCTAGTTTCCTCTGGAGCCCTGGGTACCAAATGCTCTCACTTCATTTCCTGGGCACTGTGCAGAGACCCCATCAGTGTCTTTTGCTGACACCCCTGCATGACGCCCTCATTGAGGCTCTTGTCGCCTGGATAAACTGATCTTAGCAGGTCAGCTGATCCGGACAGGACCTCTCTGCCCTCTGTTGAGGACACACAGTATCCTCTTCTATGTTCGGCCCAATTAATACCTCCAGAATTTCCTCCCACGTCTCCCCATCGCTTGAATACTGATCCCCAGTACTATTTCCGACTGCCATCCTCCGGTAAGGACGCAACGTTTTGTTGTTCTCCAGTCTTCTAGCACCGCAGCTGTAGCCAGGGAGGAATATAAATTCTGTGCCAGTTGTAAGACGATGCCTCCCTCACACTACCGCCCATCAAGATCACCGGGGGGGTTTGTCGTCTGACTCTGGGAACCTATCCAATTGCTTCTTTGCTGTACCTCCTTCTCTCCTCGCTCTCCCCCTTATCTCTGCTGCCGTACCACACCATCCTCTCCCTTATTCATATCCAGTACCCCACTTCTCATCAGTGCTCCCTCCCCTCCCCATCTATCCTTTCCTTCCTTCCCGCTCCCTCCTTTCCGCCTCTCCTACGGCTCTGCTTCCTTGCTGCTCCCTGCCCACGGTGCTGACTCCTTCCCTATCAGCGTTTCTTCCTTATCACCCTACCTGTGGCTCTCCCATCCGGCGAATAGCCCCAGTTTCCTCACTCCCTCCTCCGGTCCTTGCCTGCCTCCTGTCCTGCAATGCTCCCGCTCATTCCGCTTCCCTCCCTGCCAGCCATCCCTCTGTACATCATTCCTCCACAGAGCACCCACTCTCTCCACAAATCCTTAAATCTCCACAGTGCGCCCTCCTCTCCAACTTCCACCCCCATTCAACCACCCTCACCGCCCCATCCTCCCAACTCACTGCCCTTCCTTCTCCCTCTGTTCTTGCCACCGACCCTCCCGTTCCTCTCTCACTCCACCTCCAAATCTCTCAATCGTCCCCTCCTCTCCACTCCTTACCTATTCAGAGCTCTTCCCACTCAATCTTCTGCCCCCTCCCGTGCTGGGCCTTCCTCGGTCATCTTTACCTTCCTCCTGCCTTCACGTTCTCCCTCCTCTCTCATCTCTCAACGCCACTCCCCTCCTCCAGTCTCATCCCCGCCGTCCTTCCCTCCCCGCCCGCCTCTCCCACCCCTCTCGACCCTCTCATTCCTCCCTCTTCTGGTGCCCCGGAATTACGACTCTGCACCCCTTATCCTCTTCTGCAGGATCGGAGTGATGGGAAAGGACCAGATGGGAAGCGCCGTCTTACTCCGCTGCCCGGTCGGAGGCGGTGACTGCCACCCCACCAACGTCACTGGTGAATGATCCCTGAGGGCGATTGGTGGCGACACAGTGAGGGGACAGTACAAGGGAAGGGAGGGAGGGGGCAACCGTAGGGGTAAGAGGGTAAGTAGGCCGAGGGAGGGGATGAGAGCCAAAGGCCGGAACCGAGAGAAGTGAAGGGAGGGGAGAGTAGGGAAAAGTGTGAGGAGAGTGGGAAGATGCGAAGAGAGGAGGGGAAGAGAGTGGTGGAGGGAAAGCGGTAGAGAGAGTGTGGAGGAATTATGAAACGAAGAAGGTAGGCAGAAGGAGAGAGAGGGGCAGGAGGCGGGAGCTCGGAAGGTGAAGAGACAAAGGAGAGGGGAGGAAGGGGAGAGGGGAGAAGCCGGGAATGCGGAAAGCAGAGGATTTGATGATGGACTGGGAGGGAGCGGAGAGGAGAGGTTAGGGGAGAGAAAGGGAGGAAGATGGAAAAAGGGGAAAGGGAGAGTTAGGGTAAGGGAATGTGCTGTAAAGGGGGAAGGGTGAGGGGAGGAGGAGTGGAGATGTGTGAGAAGGGAACGGAGGTGGTAGGGGAGGGAAATTTTCTGCACGCTGTTCCTCTGACTGCTTCGCTAACGGCCTTGTCTCTCGTTGTTCTCGCAGATTCCTTCAACAACCCCGCCGCGCTTTCAATGGACGCTTCGGGGCCAAACCTGGTGGTAGGTTCCTCACGTCCCGTCCTTTCCGTCCCTACCCTACATCGTCGCCTCTCACTCGCCCTCCCCTTTACAGCTTTACTTTGAACTTTGAACACTTCCTCCTTCACTCCCTAAGTAGCGACCTCTCTCTTTCCCCTGGCGCTTCGTCCGTCTTCAACCACATCAGGATTCCATTCATCCCCCCTCCTTTCCTCTCCCCCTCCCTCCCTTTTCTACTCCCTCCAGCATTCTAGCTCCCTCGCCCTCCACCCCTCCTAAGTATTGCTTTTTTCCCGACCTGACCATCCTCCCAATCCGCGCCTCTCCTTCCTTGGTGCTTATCTGCCCCCAGATCCCGTGGCCCTCTGGTGTCTCTGGGGGTAGTACATCGAGGGCAGGAAGGTGAGGGGATGACTGGTGATTGGAGAGGGTGGGGAAGGCTGCTTCTCTGGGTAACACCCACTCTAGCCCTCCTTCCCCTCTCTCTCTCCCTCTCTTTTCCTTCCCTCCCTCTCTCACTCACACACTCTCTCTCCCCGTCTTCCTCTCTCTGACTCTCTCTCTCCCCCTCACTCTCTCTCCCCTCTTTCTCTCCCTCACTCCCTCTCCCTTCTTCCTCTCCCTCTCCCTCTCTCACACACACTCAGACCTTCTCTCTCACTCTCACCCTCCGCTCTAGGTCTGTGATCCCAACACGGTGTTTGGATGCATGAGAAACACCTGGTTCCCAGGAAAGTGCATTCGGTTCGGAAAGCAGCTGGAACTGGAAGCTCCACTGGACATCGGAAAAATCGGTGAGGACAGGGGAGAAGAGGGGCGGGTCAAGGGTGGAGGGTGAGAGGAGGAATGGGCAGGGGTGAGGAGGGAGGGGAATGCCCAGTGGAGCTTCCTGTTCCGGAGGGTTGGGCGTGGAGAGAGAGCAAGGGGGTGAGGAGGGCAAGAGGAGTAGGAGGGGTGTGGAGAGAGGACATATTATGCGGAGAGATGATGAGAAAGAGAGAGGAAGGTGGAATGGGAGAAATAGAATTGCAAGGACGAAGAGAGGGGGAGGGGAGAAGTTTACTTTATTGTCACCAAACAATTGATACTGGAGCGTACAATCATCACAGCGATATTTATTTCTGCGCTTTGCGCTCCCTGGAGTACAAATCGAAGTAAATGTAATAAAAATTTAAATTATAAATCGTAATTAGAAAACTGAAAAGGGATAGTAAGGTGGTGCAAGTCAGGTCCGGATATTTGGAAGGTACGGCCCAGATCCGGGTCAGGATCCGTTCAGCAGTCCTATCACAGTTGGAAAGAAACTGTTCCCAAATCCGGCCGTACGAATCTTCAATCTCCTGAACCTTCTCCCTGAGGGAAGAGGGACAAAAAGTGTGTTGGCTGGGTGAGTCGTGTTCTTGATTATCTTGGCAGCACTGCTCCAACAGCGTGCGGTGTAAAGTGAGTCCAAGGATGGAAGATTGGTTTGTGTGATGTGCGGCGCTGTGTTCACGATCTTCTGCAGCTTCTTCCGGTCTTGGACAGGACAACTTCCATACCAGGTTGTGATCCACCCTGGAAGAATGTTTTCTACGGTGCACCTATAAAAATTAGTGAGGGTTTTAAGGGACAGGCCAAATTTCTTCAGCTTTCTGAGGAAGTAAGGACGCTGGTGGGCTTTCATGGCAGTGGACTCTGCTTGGTTAGACCAAGTCAGGTCATTTGTGATATTCACCCCGAGGAACTTAAAGCTTTTAACCTGTTCCACCTGCGCACCACCGATGTAGATGGGGTCGTGCCGTCCACCGCTCCTTCTTAAGTCAACAACCAATTCCTTCGTCTTGCTGACATTGAGGGATAGGTTATTGTCTTCGCACCATGCCACCAGGTTCTTAATTTCCTCTCTGTACTCAGACTCATCATTACTCAAGATACGGCCTACAATTGTGGTGTCATCAGCAAACTTATATATTGAGTTCGAAGGAAACTTGGCTACACAATCATGGGTGTACAGTGAATACAGCAGGGGGCTGAGTACACAGCCTCGTGGGGCACCGGTGCTCAGAGTGATTGTAGAGGAGAGCTTGTCCCCTATCTTTACAGCCTGGGTCCTGTCTGTCAGGAAGTTGAAGATCCAGCTGCAGATCTGAGTGCTAAGACCCAGATTTTGGAGCTTAGGGATCAGTTTATTTGGAATGATGGTTGGTAGGGTAGAGAGAGAAAGAGAGGAGGAAGGGGAGAGAAAGGGAAGGGAGAAAGAAAGAACGAAGGGGAAACGAGTGGGAGCTAAAAGAGAAGGAATGGGAAAGGAGAGAGTGGATTAACGAGAGGAGAGGAGGAGAGTGAGGTATGGAGCTGAGAAAGGGTTAGGAGAGGGAGGAAGGAGAGAGGAGTGGTGTAAGATAGAGGAAGGTGAAAGGGAGACGTTCACGGAGTGAGAAGGAATGTTTATGAGTGAGAGTTTAGGATGGATTGAGGGTAAAGAGGTAGATGGGGAGAGGAACTAGGGAGAAGGGAGTACGGACATGACAGTAATGCCCTCCCTCGGTGCGACGCTCTCTACTTATGACAACTCCCGAGGTGCTGAGTTCCTCGCCGTCCTTCCCTCTCACATCCTCTGCCGCTCTCCCCCTCTCTGCCAGAGTGTATCCCTGAGATGCTAGATGTGGTCTTTCTCTTCGATGGGTCCAACAGTCTCAGCAAAATAGACCTGGAAGCGAACAAAATGTTCATGTTGAAGATGATGGAACAATCGGACGCTGACATGCAGGTCGGTGACGGGGCGGGGTTCACGTCAGGGGTGGGGAGGAGGGAGAAACGAGAGGAGTTGGGTGTGGAGTTGAGGGAGGTCCGGCAGGGGTATTAGTTTGGAGGCTGACACAGGCTGTGAAGAGAGCACGGGGCATTGGGGGTAAATTTCGGGACTGACACGTGACTGTGGCGAAAGAGCGAGACGGTGGGATTAGTTTGGGACTGACATGGGCCTGCGGAAGAGAGGCAGGTCAATGGGGCTAGTTGAGCAGATACACAGGACTGGGCAACTGTTTCTGTCTTCACTGAAGCCTTCTTCACTCTCCAGTTTGCCATCGTTCAATACTCCGCCATGGTCAGAACGGAACTGAGCTTTGCAACGTTCCAGGCCCAACGAGAGAATCTGGGTGAGATCGTGAATCGCATCCAACTGATGGAGAGTTCGACCTTTACCGGAACTGGGATCGATTATACCATGTAACTACTCCGTGTGCGTGACGGCAGGGTTAGAGGGAGCCCCACTCTGTGTCCGACCCCGGGGGTGGAGGGGAGAGGGGAGTGTGCTGGTACGGTGTAAAGTTAACCTCACTCTGTGTCTGACCCCGGGAGTGTGTGATGGGACGGTGTGGAGGGAGCTTCACTCTGTGTCTGACCCCGGGAGCGGGTGATGGGACGGTGTCGAGGGAGCTTCACTCTGTGTCTGACCCCAGGAGTATGTGATGGGACGGTGTGGAGGGAGCTTCACAGTGTCTGACCCCGGGAGTGTGTGATGGGACGGTGTGGAGGGAGCCACACTCTGTGTCTGATCCCTGGAGTGTGTGATGGGACGGTGTGGAGGGAAACTATCCAGCATTCTGGTAGTGATTCAATACCTCCCTCTCTCAACCACAAAAACATTAGATTTTTATTTCTTTTCACTGGAAAGAATAAGGCGGCTTTTATTTACATTAAGGGAGGGGCTTCTGAGGGTGTGTGTGTGTGTGTGATAGAGATAGAGAGTGAGAGAGGGGTGAAGAGAGATAGAGTGAGAGGAAGGGATGGGGAAAGGGAGAACGTATGATGTATACCCACTGGAATCAGGAGAGGGGAAGAATGGCCTTTCCTCCTGCTATCTTTAATGTTACACTACTCCCTCCTGTGCTGCGCAGATCTTCTGTGTTTACGGAGGAGGGTGGGGCAAGAAAAGGGGCAGCGAAGCTCCTGATTTTGATCACGGATGGAGAGACCACACAGGGAGACCTCAGTCTGTCGCAGGTCATCCAGAAGGCTAAGGACAAACAGATCACTCGCTATGCAATTGGGGTAGGTATCCCCCCTGTATGTACGTGGGTGGGATGTGTGTGGGACGGAGGTGAAGATCCGTGTGGCACAGGCATGGGGTCTGCATGTGGAAGGGGGATTCTCAGTGTGGGAGGTAGAGCGAGATCGGTGAGGGACAAAGTGGATATCTACGTGAGGAAAGGCGCGGGAATCGCTAACGTAAATATACCCAAAGATTTGGTCTTCGCAGCCTTTGTCGCAACGAATCCTGCGATCTGGCGGAAGAAATTCGTTGTCGTTGGCCCTAAAAGGCCCTCCTTCATTCTGAGGCTGAAACCTTCAGAGCTGATATCCTCACAGTAATGAAAACATCCTCTCTGTGTCCGCTTTATCCAGGCCATTAAGTATTTGGGAGGATTCAATGAGATTCCCTCCCTGCCGTGAAAATCGATTTCTCCTTCCGGTGAACAAATTCCCCTTCCCTTCCTTTAATCCCCACTCCCAACCTTCACTTCTTCTCACCTGCCTATCACTTCCCCCTGGGTCCCTTCCTCTTTCCATTTCTCCTATGGTCCACTCTCCTCTCCTATCAGATTCTTTCTTCTGCAGCCCTGGACTTGCCCCATCCAGCTGGCTTCACCTACCACGTTACCGCCAGCCTTTTTCCCCTCCCCTGCCCAATCTTTTTAATTCAGTCATCTTCACCCTTCCGACTCAGTTCTGAAGAAGGACCGAAATATCGACAGTTTATTCTGCTCATCTCCGTTCTCATCGATTCCCGAACCCATTTGGCTCCAGCAGCATTGGACTTCACTTCTCCAGCAGCATGGAACTCGCACTCCGTAACCCGCTAGCAATTCGCTGCTGGGGGGACCACCGACTTGCGTCCACGCTGGTCCGTCAGCCCAATATCCGGTTAAACATTCCGTCTCTGCACGGGGATATCCCATGTCTGCGTTGCGCCGGCGTTCTTCAGACGTGTAGCGGAGATTAAGGAACCAAAACTCCGGCAACACCTCTAATTCCTCTCATTCCCCCACATAACTGTCCCCAGAATCCTAACATGATCCTTAACTCCACTTTCTATCCTCCCCAAAAATCCCCTGAACCACAGAACAAAACAGGAAAGAACAATTACATGTCAGCGGCGACCACAACAGAGCATCGGAGCAAAAGCCACGGATTTTCTCGTTGGGGAGAAGGAAGACGAGAGGCGACTTGATACAGATGTATAAGATGATAAGAGCGAATAGATAGAGTGGACAGCCGGTACCCTTCCTCCCGGGGGGCATAATTTAAAGGTGCTTTATAGAATGTATAGGGGAATGTCAGAGGTAAGTTTTTTTACACAGGGCGTGGTAAGTGCATGGAACGCCCTGCCGTTGCTGGTGGTCGAGACAGATACATTGGTGACATTTAAGAGACTCTTCGATAGGCATGGATGAAAGGAAGATTGAGTGAAGGGTTACCTTTATACTGAAGAAGCTTAAAAGTTCGGCACAACGAATACAGTACCAGGCTGTTCAGTTCTATGTGCTGTGCTTTCCTCATCTCACCCGACCATCCTGTTAATGCCTCAATGAAACAAACATCCAAATTCCACGAAAATACTCCTTAAACAAACTCCACATTTCCGTTGTTCATTTCCTTGACAGCATCTGCTCCCAATTGACACTCACAAGTTCCTGACTGATTCGTCCTCCCCCAGTTAAATATTTTCACATGCCGTCTGTTCTTATCCTTGTAAATGCCATGGCGTTGTGGTCACTGACTCCAAAATGTCACCAGACCTGGTTAATTGCCTAGTAACAGATCACAGAATAGTCCGTACTCGAGTCGGCCTGTTTACATATTGTGTCAAGGATCTTTCCTGGATGCATCTACAAATTCCATCTCTTCTAATCCTCTTCCCTATAGAGGTGTTAATCAATATTAGGGAAGTTGCAGTCACCCATTACTATAGCCCTGTTATTTTTCATCTTTCCCAACACAAATTCTGCAGATGCTACAAAATTGAGCAACACATACAAACTGCTGGGGGGACTTAACAGATTAGGCAGCATCTATTGAGGGGGATTAAGAGATGAATTTTCATGAAGATTTGAAAGGAATGGGCGGGTCAGAATAAGAGGGTGCGGGAGGGGGAATGCGTCGTGTATGGATATAGGAAGGGGAGGTGCTGCACGAAGCTGCCAGATGATCGGTGGAAGAGAGAAAGGGAAGAAGAAGTCTGATAGAGGACAGTTGACTTTGGGAGAAATGGAAGGAGGAAGGCCGCCAGCGGGAGGTAATGGACAGAAGGGAGGGGGTGAAAGGGTAACCAGCCACAGTAATGAACAACGAAGCAAAGGATGAAGGGGCAGAAATTAGTGGAAGTTGGAGAAATTGATGTTCATACCGTCAGGTTAGAGGCTACTCAGACGGAATCTGAGATGTTGCTTCTCTGACGTGAGCTTGGCTGGAGGAGGCCATGCACGGGCATATCGGAATGAGAATAGGAAGTCGAATCGAAATGGTTTGCCACCGGGAGATCCTGCCTTTTGTGGCATCCGTAGCTGTGGCATCGGATGACCAGGAGAGACTCGCAGGTGTAGTGTTGCCTCACCTGGAATTACTATTTGGAGCCCTGAATGGTGGTGAGAAAGGAGATGTAGGGGCACGTCACTCCTGCTGGGGTAAGTGCCAGGCAAAGATCAGTGGGGAAGGAAGGATGATCCCTATGAAATATGAAGGACGGCGGAGGGAAAGCTATGCTTAGTTGCAGGATCACGTTGAAGATGCTGGTCTCTTCTCCCATCATACTAAACAGATAGAGATCCCTATGTTCTTACCTACCACCTCTGGAGCCTCAGCATCCAGCACAGCGTTCTCCAGTAGATAATCCCGCCATGATAGCCTTCCTTTCTGCAGCTGTGACACTATCCCTGATTAGTATTGCCATTCCTCTCCCCTATGAAACTGACACTGTGAGCTGGTTTCTAATTCTGTTCTGTTCACAGGTTGGACAGAGTTTCAAGGAGGGCAGCAGGGGTCTGAATGAGCTGAAAATCATCGCCTCGTCCCCCGCTTATCTGATCAAGGTGAAAGACTACAATGAGCTACGTTCTGTTTTCCAGGATGTCAAGTCCAAAATCTACAAGATTGAGGGTGAGGAATCTAAAGTAGGAAGTGGCTTCACACGGGACACCGGGGTCCCCCTCGCTCCCACCAACTTCGTCCAACTCCACTTTTTCCGCCCCTTTCCGCGTTGTCCTTGCTGCCGCCCTCTAGCCATTCCTCACCAACAGTCCCTCACTCACCTCCACCCTTCCCAGCACTTCCGTCTCTCACTTACTGCCCACCACCCTCTCCCTGCCCGCTCATTCCCTCTCCCCTTCACTGTTTGCCCCTCTCCCTCTCTCCTCCCTCTTCCTATTGCCCTCGCTCATCTTCCATTCACTCTCCGCTCCCTCTCCTCTTCATAAACCCCGCACCCTCCCCCTCTACTTCCATCCTCCCACTTCCTTTATCAATATCCATCTTTTTCTCTCTCCCTGCCCTCCCCTCCGTTTATCCTCCAACTCTATCCCATCCCATACCCCCATCCCGTGAATCTTTCCCTCCTCCACCAGTGGATTCTCCTGTCATATTCCTCCTGTCCCTCTCACCCACCTGCGTCCCACCAATTTGTGAACCCTTGTGTTTTCTCACTTCCCTACTTCATCTCCTCCCCCACCGTTTACCCTCAACTACCCGGTCCCGCTTCCACTCCCACTCCATGTCCCCATCACATTTTTTGTCTTCCACAGGAACGCAATCCTCCAGCGAGAGCTCCTTCGAGATGGAGATGTCCCAGGTGGGATTTAGCGTCCTCCTCAACGAGGTGAGAACCCTGCTGACTCCTCAGAAGAATAAAATCCGCTCCCCGGTCTTCTCAGATCCATAGGGAGTATCTGTCAGAGGAGTGACTCTGTGTCCTAAAACAGGGAACCCGACCCTTTCCCCATCTGAGCCAGACCCATTGCCTGAGTTTAGCCCAAATTTCCAATCGATGTACTTGTCTCTGTCCACGGGAGGCCACTTCTCGGCGGATGAAGCCCATAGGGAAGGATGGGGTTTGAGCAGTTGCCCTCATCAATGCTGACGGCTGGTATTTTTGAAATTCCGAGATGCATGTGATAATCGGTGTGGATTGTAGTTTATGTAGGTGTCCTTCAGTTATTCTCTGTTTTCTTTCTTGATGCTGAGTAGCGGGTGGGCGATATGTTAGTTTTTGGTGAGGGAGGGGTTTGGAGGTCGATGGTATTGTCGCTGTTTTATTGCGTGGGAGGAGTTGGGGTGGGTTAGGGGTTTGATGGTTTAGCTGCTGTGTCAGAGTGAGCGATCTGATAGTTTTTGAACGAGTGGGAAGGTTAGGGCGAGTTTGCAAGCATCGCGTCTTACTCCTTTTCGTGCGGGTGGGGGAGCCATGTTTCTTTTTGTACTTTATGGCTTTGTGGAGAAAATTAATCTCAGAGTTGTGTTCTGATAATAAAATGAACCTTTGAACCTTTGTCCAAAAGGCAGGGTCTCCTGATGGCCACCCATTATAATTCAAATTCCTTTTTCACATTCTGACATACTTGTCCATAGCTTCATCTAATGCCACGATTAGGCCAAACTCAAGTTGGAGAAGCAACATCCCATATTCTTTCCGTGTAGTCTCCATCCTGATGGCGTGAAAATCAATAGCGGTAATTCCCCCCCCCCTTCCCTTTTCTCCTTTTCCTTTCTCCAGTCTGGTCCTTCTCTCACTCCTTCTCTTCTCCTTAGATGTCTGTCACCTCCCTCTAGTTCTGTTCTCCTGTCCCTCCCTCCCATTGGATGTTCTTCCTATCGGATCCCTTGTTCTTCTGCCTTTTAGCGATCTCTTCTCAGCTTCTTACTTCATCTCCTTTCCCCACTCAACCACATTCCCCTCACCTATTCTCACCTAACACCCGCCAGCTTCTCTTCTTACCCCAGACACCTCAAACAACTTAGTTAGGGTTTCCTCCCCCTTCTTTCCAGTCTCCATGAAGTGTCTCGGCCCGAAACGACTTACCGTTTATTCCCCCCCACCACCCCCAATGTAGCCGCCTGACTTGCAAAGTTCATCCTGAGTTTTGCGACTGCGGACTTTTAAATGTTGTTATTGCAGCTGCCTGAACCACTTCCTTGGGCAACCCATTCCATGTATGAACAACCCTCTCCATGACCAGTGAACCCCTCGAGCACCTATTAAATCCCTTCACTTTCACCTCAAGTCTATGGCCTTTGCTTCTTGATTCCCTACTCTTGTGGAAAAAGACTGTTTGCATTCACCCTCTCTATGTCTCTAACCCTAACCTTCTCTGTAAGTCAGACACTCAAATCTCGGCAACGTCATCGTGAATCTCCTCTGGACTGTTTCTAGCTTAATGGCATGTTCCCTACAGCAGCGCGACCAAATCCAAACACAAAGTGCGGCCTCCCAAAGTGCAGCTCAAAACTGAACAACTGCAACACGATGTCTCAAATCCTGTACTCAGGGCCCTGACTGATGAAGGCCAGAGTGCGAAATGCCTTCTTCGCCGCTCTGTCAGCCCTTTCAGGGAAACATGTACATAAATCTTTCTGTTCTATGCTCAAATGTGGGAAGATCCCGTCGCCCAGAATCACATCCAGCAGCTTTCCCCACCACTGATGTTAGACTCACCAGCCTGCAATTCCCTGTCGTGTCCTCACAGCCATTCTTGAATGAAGCCACTATATTTGACTTCTTCTGTCTTGCTTCTGATTAACGAAGGTATATGTATCTTTGCCGGGATGCCAGAAAGTTCATTCCTGGCGTCCCGTGATTACACACTTACACAGAACAAGTCCAAAAGTCCAAAGTAACTTTATTATCGAACTACAGTGGCATGCAAAAGTTTGGGCACCCCAGTCAAAATTTCTGTTACTGTGAATAGCTAATTCAATAGAAGATGAACTGATCTCCAAAAGTCATAAAGTTAACGCTGACGCATTTCTTTTCAACATTTTAAGCAAGGTTAATGTATTATTTTTGTTTTGTACAATTTTAGAGTGCAAAAAAGGAAAGGAGCACCACACAAAAGTTTGGGCACCCCAAGAGATTTGAGCTCTCAGATAACTTTTACCAAGGTCTCAGACCTTAATCAGCTTTGTAGGGTGATGTCATGTGTTGTGATGGAAATGAGAAAGATTCTTTGGGTCTCAGAGGCAAGGGCTCTGGACCACAGTTTTAACAATAAGGAGTTTATTTACAAAGGGAGAAAAAGCTTGGGAACAACACAAGTGGCTACAGTATTCGTACAAACGCGCTGAAGATAGAGGAGCGTGGGAAAAGTCGGGTCTGCAGTACAACACACGGGAAAATGGTGTGGGGACGGAGTACAGGTACACAAACAAGCAAGGGAAAAGTAACTACAATGCCTGCCCCCCTTGGCTAAGGGCAGGTACGGCTCTTTGCTAAAAGGACAACAATAAACGCTCCCACAACGCTATTCAATGAACACCTTACCACGTGTCTCCAGCGCTGTTCTGCGGTCCTCAGCCTGGAGCCAGGGTGGTCCCTCGAGGATGGCAAGAGAGAGCGAGCCAAGCACATGTAGCACCCTTTATAGGTCAGGGCGCCAACGGCTTGGTGCTAGACAGGTTAATTCAATTAAGGTGGCCAATGGGAGGGGCGAAATGTTGACGGGCAGGTGGTGTGACCTCCGACCAGGTGAGGGCACTGCTGTCATGTGACAGGCACGGCTCTCTGGTTACAACTTGTTCATAGTCATCATTAGGAAAGGCCAGGTGATGCAAATTTCAAAGCTTTATAAATACTATACCCTAACTCCTCAAACCTTGTCCCAACAATCAGCAGCCATGTGCTCCTCAAAGCAGCTGCCTAGCACTCTGAAAATTAAAATAAATAATGCCCACAAAGCAGAAGGCTATACGAAGGTAGCAAAGCGTCTACAGGTTGCCATTTCCTCCGTTAGTAGTTAACGGGAACAGTGGAGGTCAAGTTGAGGTCTGGAAGACCAAGAAAACTTTCCAAGAGAACTGCTCGTAGGATTGCTAGAAAGGAAAATCAAAACGCCCATTTCACTGCAAAAGACCTTCAGGAAGATTTAGCAGACTCTGGAGTAGTGGTGCTCTGGTCTACTGTGCAGCGACACCTGCACAAATATGACCTTCATGGAAGAGTCATCAGAAGAAACCCTTTCCTGCGTGCTCACCACAGAATTCAGCATCAGAAGTCTGCAAAGGAACATCTAAACAAGATTGATGCATTTTGGAAACAAGTCCTGTGGACTGATGAAGTTAAAATAGAACTTTTTTGCCGCAATGAGCAAAGGTGTATTTGGAGAAAAAAAGGTGCAGAATTTCATCAAAAGAACACCTCTCCAACCATTAAGCACGGGGGTGGATCGATCATGCTTTGGGCTTGTGTTGCAGCCAGTGGCACAGGGAACATTTCACTGGTAGAGGGAAGAATGAATTCAATTAAATGCCAGCAATTTCTGGAAGCAAAGATCACACCGTCTGTAAAAAAAAAAATCTGAAGATGAAGAGGATGGCTTCTACAGCAGGATAATGATCCTAAACACACCTCAAAATCCACAATGGACTTCCTCAAGAGGCGCAAGCTGAAGGTTTTGCCATGGCCCTCACAGTCCCCTGACCTAAACATCATCAAAAATCTATGGATAGACCTCAAAAGAGCAGTGAATGCAAGAAGGCCCAAATTTTTCGCGGAACTGGAAGCCTTTTGTAAGGAAGAATGGGCGAAAATCCCTCAGTCAAGGATTGAGACTCTCAGCTAGCTACAGAAAGTGTTTACAAGCTGTGATACTTGCCAAAGGGGGTGTTACTAAGTACTGACCGTCCAGGGTGCCCAAACTTTCGCTTCAGGCCTTTTTCCTTTTTTTGTTATTTTGAAGCAGTAAAAGATGGAGATAAAAAAGTAATCTTGCTTAAGATATTAAAGAAATGTGTCATCTTTAACTACATGCCTTTTGGAAATCAGTGCATCGTTTCCTCGTTTAGCTATTCACAGAGACAGAAATTTTGACCAGGGGTGCCCAAGCTTTTGCATGCCACTGTATATGTACGTCACCAGGTACAACCCTGAGATTGATTTCTGTGAACATTCACAGTCATACAAAGAAAACCATCAAATTAATGAAAAATCGACACAAGATGGACAAACAACCGTTGTGAAAAAGTTAATAAACTGTGCAAACAGAAAAAGAAAAACAAGAAAGCAAACAATAGTACTGTAAATAAATAAGTATTAAACATCGAGGACATGAGAAGAAGAGTCCCTGAAAGTGAGTTCATGGGTTGTGACAACAGTTTAATGTTGAGGTTGATTGAAATTCAGTGAAGTTATTCCCTCTCTTCCTGAACCTGGTGGTTGTGGGACCTGAGACTCTTGTACCTCATTCTTGACGGCAACAGAGAGAAGAGAGCCTGGTCTGCCTGGTGGGGGTTCTTGTTGATGTATGCGGTTTCACTTTTCACCGCTCCTTGTAGATGTGCCCTGTTGTGAGAAGATGGGATCAACAGCTGCAGAAAGTGCAAGGAAGTAAACGTAACCACTACTAACACCCTAAGGTGCTGCCCCTTCTCTTTAAGTACCCACCGCTGAAATATTTCGCCTTCCCTTCGCCAGAGCCACTGGAACTGAGTACTGGAACTCCGTCTGCTACCAGCGCTGCGAGATCCTCGATGCCAGAGAAGATGGGAAAAGAAAGACTCACCCCACCTTCTGAAAGAGCGACCGGGGCAATAATTGCTGGCGTCCCCTGCACCTTGTAGAGGGACGATTATGATTGGGTAAATGAGTCTGGAGTCTGCCTCATCGGGTAAGGCGATTGGGGATAGCTGAAAAATGCTGGCATTTGGTCATCCTCTCAAGGGTCGACTGGTGATGGGCTGTGTACTGGGAAGATACTGACATTCTCAATGGCAACTGGGGATGAACAATAAACGTTGGCATCCCGTCCCCCTCCCACCCTGCTGTAGTCTCCATGGGATGAATGGTAGCTTTCCCGGATCTGTCTTCTCACAAGCCATCACGCCTAACGGCCCACCTCTCTCTCCTCCCTTTCCAGGACTCGGTCCTCCTGGGGGCCGTGGGGGCCTATGACTGGTCTGGAGGCCTGGTGGAGATTCGCGATAAGGTGAGGACCTTCATTAACGTCTCCAAGTGTCACCACGACATGAAGAACGCCTACCTAGGTAACCATACAGAACGACCGGAATGAGGTGGGTTGGGCAGGGGAGGTGGGAGTGGGGGAGGGGGCAAGGGAAAAGAAGCCACGGCGAAATTATGTCGGGTTCATGGAGAGATCCAGTGTTTGGACTGGAAGGAAAGGAGAGCAGAGGAACGGGCTTGAGAGCGGAGGCACAAGTTCACATTGTCACCCCTCCGATCTTCCCCGACCCTCCCCTACACCACTCACATCGCGACCCTTCCAACCATACCCGTCTCTGAGAACCTTGCCTCCCCTACACTCCTTTCCTCTCTTTGACTCTCTCGCTCCTCTCTACGACTCTGTGCCTTTCCGTCTCCGTGGCCCTATCCCTTCCCTACTCACTTACCCGCCTCTGTCACTCCCTCCCTCGCTACACTTTTTCCCGCCTGTAGACACCTTCCTCTCAATTCAATGGTTCAATAGTTCAATTTAATATCAGAGAATGTATACAGTATACAACCTGTAACTCTTACTCTTAACAGATATCCGTTAATCAGAAAAAAGCAAATGAATGCCAGAAAACGTGAGAATCCTAAAGCTCCCTCTCCCCCCCCCCACGCACAAGCAGCAGCAAAAGCGTCAACTTTCCCCGTCGCCTCTCTCAGAACCCACCATGCAAGCAATGGCAAATCCCCACAGAGACAGCTCTGACACCATCCCTCACTGTCTCTGTGATCCCATCCCTCCCTGTCTCTGTGACCCATCCCTCTCTGTGACACCATCCCTCACCGCATCTGTGACCCCATCCCTCCCTGTATCTGGGACCCCTTCCCTCACTCTATCTGCGGCCCCGTCCCTCACCGTTTCTGTGATCCCTTCCCTCCCTGTATCTGCAGCCCCGTCCCTCACTGTGTCTGCGGCTCCGTCTCTCCCTGTATCTGCAGCCCCATCCCTCACTGTCTTTGCGGCTCCGTCCCTCCCTGTTTCTGGGACCCCTTCCCTCACTGTATCTGCGGCCCCGTCCGTCACCGTATCTGTGACCCCTTCCCTCACTGTCTCTGTGACCCCGTCCCTCACCGTATCTGTGACCCCTTCCCTCACTGTCTCTGTGACCCCGTCCCCCACCGTTTCTGTGATCCCTTCCCTCCCTGTCTTTGCGGCTCCGTCCCTCCCTGTTTCTGCGGTCCCGTCCCTCCCTGTCGCTGTGACCCCTTCCCTCACCATCTCTGCGACCCCATCCCTAACTGTCTCTGTGACCCCATTCCTGCAGCACTAATGTTGTTTCGGCCTTTCTACTCACTGTAGGTTACTCCGTGGAGAGGGCGGTATACGGGAACAGCACCCTCTACGTGGTGGGTGCTCCCCGCTATCAGCACAAGGGAAAAGTCGTCGTCTTCGGCCAGGGAGGCAACGAGACCTGGGAACCAAAGCAACACATTAAAGGAGAACAGGTTCGGTCCTCTGAGGAGGAAGAGAGAGGGCGGGAGAGTCGGTGTGCGAGGGGGAGCAGCAAGGAAGTCATAGGAGTGTCGGACCCTCCGGTGTGGAGGGATGGTCATTCTTTGTCTAACCCCGGTAAAGTGTGACCCTGCTAGTGTGTTGGGGCGGTGGGAACAAACCATCACACCATGACTGCGGGAGTGTGCAATGCAACGGCGTGGTGGGGCTGCACTCTGTCTTAGCCCGAACGTGTTTCAGGACGGTGTGGCTCTTTGTGTCTCTCCCTCCCAGATCGGCTCCTACTTTGGCGCGGAGATCGGCGTCCTAGACCTGGATGGAGACGGTGGGACAGATCTGCTTCTGATCGGAGCTCCTCTCTACTACCAGCCTGGATACGGCGGAATGGTCAAGGTCTGCTCCCTCACTCCCGAGGTGAGGGCCAGAAAACGGCTGAGAACTAACAGCTCCTAAACAGACTCCCCTGCCCGCGTAAAGGAGATCTTGGCACAACTTAGTTCTATACTATAGTGATGAATGTTTACTTGGACAGGCTCAAGTGAGTCGTTATTCTCCTGAGTACACAGAAGATAGCTATAATATGTATCACATGTATGTCAAAATATACAGTGAAATGAGTCGTTTCATTCAACGACCAACACTGTCTAAAGCTTTAAAGGTTCAAAGGTTCATTCTATTATCAAAGTGTGTATTCAGAGTGCAACTCTGAGATTCGTCTTCTCCAATAGCCAGGAAACAGAAAACCTATGACTGCCGCTGAAAGAAAAGACATCGCCCTTGCCCCCGCACAGAAGAGAATGAAACAACAACTCACAAACCCCAAACCCCAACCCCATTAACCTTCGTCTTCCGAATGTGGGAGGAAACCCCCACGTGGTCCACTATATTATAGTCTTGCTTAAAGTTATGAATAGTCTTGAGAGAGCACTGATGGAAACTTTGTCAAAATTCAATGTGCAAGTTTTCTTATAGAAACTTACAGAAGGAAATAAAATCGAAACTTGAAAACTGTCTTTTACTCTAGGGGGAGAGAATGGGAGATAATATTTATAGAAAAATAATGAAGTGGAGCATCTAGTTGGGGCAAGTAATTTACTTATTAATTTGGAGATACAGCATAGTAACAGGCCCTCTGGGCCACTGAGCCCTCTCTGGTCAATTACACCCATGGTAACATTTATCTACTAACCCCTCAGCCTTTGGAATGTGAGGGGGAACGGGAGCACTTGGAGGAAACCCACGAGATCACACGGGGAACGTGCATATTCCTTATAGGCAGCGGCAGGAATTGAACAGTGGTCATTGGCCCTGAAAGCGTTATGCTAACTCATACTCTGCCATGATGCCTACCATACAAGTTAAATAGTGTAGGTATATGCCAGAGATCTGAAAAGAAAACGTTTTCTTTTTGCTGGAGGTCTGTAGCAGCCTAATCACCGCAATCAGAGCTATCTGAAAAAAAAGACAATTTCCTTGACCAGCAAAGGCTGTTACAAGGCGGAACGTAAACTTACTGGGAGACATAAACCCAGTACTGGGGTACCCCAAGGCTCAGTGCTGGGACCCCAGTTGTTTACAATATAATGATTTAAACGAGGGAATTAAATGCAGCATCACCAAGTTTGCGGATGACACGAAGCTGGGCGGCGGTGTTAGCTGTGAGGAGGATGCTAAGAGGATGCAGGGTGACTTGGATAGGTTAGGCGAGTGGGCAAATTCATGGCAGATGCAATTTAATGTGGATAAATGTGAGGTTATCCACTTTGGTTGCAAGAACAGGTGGCATTGTACACCAGTCATTGAACGTGGGCATGCAGGTACAGCAGGCGGTGAAAAAGGCAAATGGTATGTTGGCATTCATAGCAAAAAGATTTGAGTACAGGAGCAGGGAGGTTCTACTGCAGTTGTACAAGGCCTTGGTGAGACCGCACCTAGAATATTGTGTGCAGTTTTGGTACCCTAATCTGAGGAAAGACATTCTTGCCATAGAGGGAGTACAGAGAAGGTTCACCAGATTGATTCCTGGGATGGCAGGACTTTCATATGAAGAAAGACTGGATCGACTAGGCTGACACTCACTGGAATTTAGCAGATTGAGGGGGGATCTTATTGAAATGTATAAAATTCTAAAGGGATTGGACAGGCTAGATGCAGGAAGATTGTTTCCGATGTTGGGGAAGTCCCAGTTTACAATTTAAGGATAAAGGGGAAGCCTTTTAGGACCGAGATGAGGAAAAACTTCTTCACACAGAGAGTGGTGAATCTGTGGAATTCTCTGCCACAGGAAACAGTTGAGGCCGGTTCATTGGCTATATTTAAGAGGAAGTTAGCTCTTGTGGCTAAAGGGATCAGGGGGTATGGAGAGAAAGCAGGTACAGGGTTTTGAGTTAGATGATCAGCCATGATCATACTGAATGGCGATGCAGGCTCGAATGGCCGAATGGCCTACTCCTGCACCTATTTTCTATGTTTCTATGTTTAATGAATTATAAACTGAGAAAATCAAAGCAGTTAAGAGCCATAATATGCAAATGTTTGATATTTTATACAAAATGTATGAATAAATCAATGATTCTTTATCGCTATCATTCCTGGAATAATAGTGATCGTTCTTCTCCATTCTCTATCCTCCCTTCACTCTCCCCCACCACCCACGAACATTCGCCCCTCCATCTTTCTCTGCTGTCTTCTCTCCCACCTCTGTCTCTTTAACCTACTCTGTTCCAACCATTCTATTCCTTCCACTCCTTCTCTGTTTCGCACCTCACTCCCCCGCTCTTCTCTCCCCCTCTGCTCCCAAGTCTCTTTTCCCCGCTCTCGGTTTATCCTACCACCTACCCCACCACCCCAAAACTCTCTCCCCTCTGTTTCACCCCAACCAACTCGCAGGGCACTTTCGTCTGCAACGGCTCGCTGCAAAGTGAACGGGGGGATGGACTGGGACGTTTCGGGGCCTCCATCGCAGTCCTGCGCGATCTGAACGGGGACGGATTATCAGACGTTGCCGTGGGGGCCCCGTTGGAAGACGACCGTCACGGCAGCATCTACATCTACCAGGGCGTCTCCGGAGGGCTGGAGGAGAACTACAGTCAGGTAAAGAGAGAGGGGGACCGGGCGCTTCTCCTCTGATCACGAGCCAACACAGTTGCTCCCTACAATGATTCCCTCCCTGCTCATACTCCCTCTATCTCTCACTCCCTATCTCTTTCTTCCACCCACCCCCTTCCCTACCTGTCCACCCCTTCCTCTCTATTTTTTCTAATAGGCGGAATGGGGTTGGCCTGGGAGATTATTGCGGTTGGGGAGGGTAAAGGGGCTGGGGTAGGGTAAATAGAGTCGGGGAAGATACATGGCTTCGGCGACGAAAGCTAATGAGTTGGGAGAAGGGTTAACGGGATCGGAGAGAGGCTAACGGAGTCGGGAAGGTTAATGGGGTCGGTGGGGGTTAATGGTTTTGTGGGAGGATTAACAGGGCTGGAGAGGTGGGGGGTTAATGGGGGGGTAGTAGTTAAAGAGTCAGGAGCGGTGACCATCGCTGGGATTATCTCCGTGGCCAGGATGGTAAACCCTCCCAAGGTGATGGCCTTGCCAGGATTGTTACTGTTGCTGGCGATTGCCGTTTCCAGGATGGTAACAGTTACCTGGAGTGTTAACTGACTGTGACTCCTCTCTCCCCACAGCGAATCACTGGCCGCCAATTCTCCCCGTCCCTGATGTTCTTCGGACAATCAGTGCAGGGGTCTATGGACATGACGGGTGATAACCTGACAGACGTCGTGGTCAGTGCGGCTGGGAACGTCGTCCTCCTCCGGTGAGACCCGTCTCCACCGAGTCTCGTCCCATGACCACCGACCCCAATAATGTCCAGCCTCCTGCGACGTCTGGTCCCAATACTGCCCACCCTTAATACCCCAATCGGTAACCTCTGATTCTCCATAGCCCTTCTCCTATGAGGCCTCTGAGTCCACAACAGCGCTGTACACAGCCTGCAATCGAAGCGGCTTCAGACCTCACCATCGTCTGACCCCGCACTTCTCCATCTCAACCTTAACGCCCGATTCCTACTGCTCCCTCTCTTCCGTATCTCGGCATGGGGTAGCAGTAACGGAGAGACCGATTGTCCTTCCTTGTGTGCAGTTCCAGGCCGGTGCTGGGGGTAGACGTGGAAGTGTTCTTCCAGCCGCGGGAGCTGGGTCTGCAGAGTTACCGGTGTCCGTGGTCCGATTCCAAGATGCGGCTTGTGAGCAACGTCAGTATCTGCTTTAATCTGTCAGTGAAGGGTCATGCTCCTCCAGGTAACTCCTCCCTCACTGCTGCCTCAGAACAACATATGTTTGCATCGCATCAAGCGTGTGTCAGATCTGGTCGCCTCATTATAGAAAGGGTGTGAAAACTTTAAAGCGGGTGCCGAAGAGATTTAGCGGAATATTGCCTGGATTAGAGAATCGAAATTGTTTAATGTAATTTCCAGTACACAGTTGTAAAGGAGAACGACATAATTGTTTCTCCGGATCCAATGCAATACAAAAAGCAATAACTATAGATACATACTTATATAGATAACTACAGATACACCTTGCCCTACTGTCCTGTTTATTATTTATTGTAATGCTTGCACTGTTTTTGTGCACATTATGCAGTCCTGTGTAGGTCTGTAGTCCAGTGTAGCTTTCTCTGTGTTTTTTTTTATTACGTGTTTCAGTCTAGTTTTTGTACTGTGTCATGTAACATCATGGTCCTGAAAAACGTTGTCTCATTTTCACTATGCACTGTACCAGCAGTTATGGTCGAAATGACAATAAAAGTTGACTTGACTTGACTTGACTTGATAAGATGGCTGATATAGATAGATTGGTCGTATATAGGGAGTCGCTAAGCATAGGGGTATCTATACATAACGTGACTCTGACAGGAAGTGATAAAGTAATGGTGACGGGGAGTTGTGTGGGTTGGTGGGTAGCTGTGTTTGTCAGCCTTATTGCTTTGGGGAAAGTAACTGAATTTGAGTCTAGGGGTCCTGGCTTGGATGCTACGTAGTCTCCTCTCTGAAGTTACTGGGACAAACAGTCCATTAGGAGGGTGGCTGGGATCCTTCATGACATTGCTGGCTCCTTTCCGGAACCTTTCTGTGTGGCCTTGTTGAGGGATAGGCTGCGAGTGCCAGTGATGCGTTGAACAGTTTTGACTACCAATTGTCGAGCCTTCTACCGTTGCCGCTGTTTTTTCCTGGTGCAGTCAGTGATCCCTTTAATGCCCAGCCCCGCACGCGGGGGTTATCGGACAGGCGTTTATGAATATTTTTGCGAGTAGACTTGGCCCTCTTGGTGCCTGAGATGAGTTTTGATTTTTCTGGGTTCTGTTACCGGACCTGAAGGAGCCGGGTCTGATGACGAAACGTCAAGCGAAGCGAAGGTACTTATTACACGGTGGTGGGGGTGTGGAATTCGCTGCCAGATTGGGGGGTGAGGCAGAGGCATATACACTAGCGATATCTCAGACACTTTTTGATAAGGTGGTGTTTGAAGGAAGAGTGGATGGACTGTAGATGGGAAGCGTTTGATTGATCTTGGAGTAGGTTACAATGTCGGCACAGCGGAGTGGGCCAAATCATACTGTTCTATCGTTTGTGTTAACTCTTCCCACTTCTACCGCCTCCAGATGCGTTGAGTGTGAACCTGACTTACCAGCTGGACCTGGACAGGAATCGTCCCTCTCCCAGGGCTCAGCTGGAGACAAGCGAACACCGTTTCACCGGCTCCCTCAACCTTTCCGGAGACAGCACGTGCGTCCAGCACAACATTTGGTTGCCGGTGGGTGTTACCACCCGTTCACACTAATCCTCAAAATATGGCCTCTGGGGTCCGAATTACTCTGTCTTCCCGAGGGGAATTTGGTCAAACCCTTGTAGTGCGTGTCCTACCGTTGCACATTGACGTATATCCTCCTATACAGAGGTCTCTCTGTTCCTCGACATTCCTCACTATTCCGTCTTCCTCAGTGGCGTCCCGGGAACGCTGGGCACCGAGATGCTGATAACAGGAGTGTGTGGGATTCCTGGAATGCTGCCAGTGGTAGGATACAGGGAATAGGAAGTTATTGAAATCTAGGACATCTGTCGATGGTTAGATACCGGGAATTCTGGTGGTCGAATATCCCTATCACGGTGCTGGGATCCCGGGAACGAGATGTTGTGCGATCCCTGGTGTGCCGGGCGATGTAATTCCTGGGGCATCAGGCAATGGAATCCCAGGAACACTTTGCTGGAAATGAGGGCGGTGGGATCCCAGGAACATCAGGCAGTGGCAGTATCCAGGAACTCCAGGTGCAGGGATCCCGGCAATTCTAGTACATGGACCCTGGTAATTACAGCGGCTAGAACCACAGGAATTCTGCAATAGTCTTCTGAAATGATTGCGCTGGAATTACAGGAATTATGTAATGGGACGCCGAAACGTAGGCGCTGTGATCCCGAAAATTCTGTAACTGGATCATGGGAATGTCATTGGAAGGATCCTGAGAATTTAGCTGTGGGATGCCAGGGCAGAAAGTGGTGGAATCATAGGAATTCCGACAGTGAAATCCCGGGAATTCTGAGAATGGGGATCTTGGTAATGCCGGCAGAGACTGGAGCGTGTGGAATCATGTCCAACTCTGTCTCCCACTGAATGGCCTCCTCTCCCGCCCTCAATCCCCAGGCCTGCGTCGAGGACTCGCTAACCCCCCTGGAGCTCAATGTCAGCTTCTCAGTGACACCCTACCCGCGGTCGGAAGGAGTGGTGGAACATCTCCCTCCCGTCCTGAGCCACCGCTGTCACACCGTCTTCAACCATCAGGTAAGGTGTGGCGAAGGGGGAAGAGGAAGATGGCATTCGCCGGGGAAGTGAGTAGGGTGCAGAGGGATGTTGGAGAGAGGAGCGGGGAGGGAAGAGGGTAAAGAGAGGATGAGGAAGGGGAGAGCAGGGAGAGGATAAAGAGGAGGGTGGGAGAGACGAGAGAGGATATAAGAGGAAGTAGCGGAGGGAAGAACGCGAAGGGGATAGGGGAGGGAGGAGAGTGGTGGACAGTGATGAGGGCATGGGGAAGGAGGGAAGGGAGGGAAGTCTCTCTGAGGGGTGCGGAGGGCCGTGTTTCCTGATCAGACACTCATCCTCTGCCATTTACTCTTCAGCTCCGTATGGAGAGAAACTGTGGGGAGGACGAGATATTTACAGATTACCTTATTCTCCATGCGCAGTACAACGGGTAAGAAAGATGCAAGAGAGGGAAGAGTGCCTCTCCCATCCCTGTCCCTTTCCCATCCCAATGCCTTCCCCATTTGAATCGCCCCACACCTTCTTCCCACACACAACACCCCACACACACGAGTCCCCACACACATCGACCCGCCCTCCACAATGACTTCCCCAAAGTGTCTCCTTTCCCCACACTGACCTCGTCGTACCAATTCAGCCCTCCTCCACGCACTGATTCAGCCTCTCTTCAAGACCCCACCCCCTCCTAAACTGTCCTATCCCTCTTGCCACCACCATACTAATTCTCTATCCCTTTCTCACTGTCAGAGGGACCCTCGTACTGGGACGGGACACCATTCTGGACCTAAAGCTGTGGCTGGAGAACCGGGGCAAAGATTCCTACAACACCTCCCTCCGCATCTGGCACCCACACGGCCTCCAGCAACACCGCATTTATAGCACCAATGTGAGTGTGAGGGGAAACCGAAGGAGTGAGCGAGGGATTCCCCGAAACACCGCTGGCGTTCCATCATTCCTCTGACCTTCCTGCGGATTTCCTTCGTGCCTCGCCGGCTCACACTCAGGCTCCCAAGGAGTTCCCTCGTTCCTCTCTGTCCTCCCACCTCGCGCTCTCATCCCTTTCTGACAGTTCACCAAAGCTTTCTCATTTCTCTCTCTCTCTCTCTTACCTGGAACTCCTACTCCTCTCTAATCTCCTGCGGAACTCCTTAATTTTCCTCCGCCTCCTACCCGCAGCGTTCCTTTATTCCTCCCCGTCCTTCCCATGGGATTTCCGCATTTACCTCTGTCTCTCTCCCCGAGCTCCTTCATCATTCTGCACCCTCCCGCGGAACCACATTCCTCTCTGCCTCAATCACCTGCGGTTCGCCTCCCTTCTCAACGCTGTTCCCTCATCGCCGACCGCTTCCTCGCCCACCTTCTTCACTGCTTCCTTCCCATTTGCCTCCAGACTCAACCTCGGCTCCCTAAGAAAGCTCTCCGTCCTCAACCAGCCTTGTCCCTCCCACTTAGAGGCAACACTCTGTCTCCCCCCACAGTGCTCCCTCTTTGTCGTACCTCCCACAGGTATTTCTATTCGCCCCTCGCTCTCCCTCGTTGCCCCACTCCTTCTCTTCACCCATGCCTCCTCCAGTTCACCTCAGCCCACACGCTCTCCACCTCTCTTCCCAGGACAGTAGGGTGGAGTGCAGCTCCAGCCCGGATCCAGCCCGGGACCATCGCGGGTTGTTAGTTTGTTTAATCAGTCACCCCATCTTCAGGCAGGACCAAGAGGTAAGACACCAGTATCAGATTACACCCTCGAAAATCCCCTCTCTCTTCCCTTCCTCCCCTTGTCTGAATCTCAGCCCCTTCTTCCTCCCGATCTGACTTTCACCTCCTCCATGTCAGCCCCCGGGCCTGACCCACCTCTTACCCCTCCCGGTCTTACTCTACCCCCCCCCCATCTTCTTCCCCACGCTTTCAGGTCTGACTGATCCCCCGCCCACTCCTCCCTCCCTCCCCACTGATTCTCTTCTTCTTCCTCCTCCTGGCCCGGTTTCTCCCACAACCCCACCCCATCTGCTTTTCTTCCAGCTCTCTCCCCTGGTCCGACTCTCCCTCTCTCCCTCACTCCTCTCTACCTGCATTTTCAATCTATCCACTGTTATAAAACCATGGAGTCGTTCCCTACTACGATGAGACCCAACCTCCTCCTTTACCCCTCCAGTCTCACCCGTTTCACCTCCAGTCAGGTGGCTGTACTCAGATCCACCTCTCCATTCCTTTCCAGATGGACCTGAGTCTGAGTTTCCATATTCAGGGGTCACCGGACTGGGGAGAGGAGGCGACGATAGAGGTGGAAGCCCTCAGGTACTTGCCCACCCGTCGTTAATTCTGCGTTTAACCTTCCACACCCACCTCCAACACCACCACCTCTTCTCATTGGAAGAGATGCATAGAGGAGACAGAACTTATACCGTGCCTATAAAAAGTATTCACCCCTGCGGAAATTTTCATCTTTTACTGTTTTACAACATTGCATCACAGTGGATATAATTTGACTTTTTTGACACTAATCAACAGAAAAGGGCTCTTCCGTGTCGATGTGACAACAGATCTCTACAGAGTGATTTAAATTAAGTATAAATATAAAACACAAAATCATTGATTGTGTAAGTGTTCACACCTTTTAATATGACACACAGATTCATCACTAGAGTAGCCAAATAGTTTTAGAAGCTAAATGGAGACTGTTTTTGGAGATCTGTGTGCAGTCAAGGTGGTTCAACTGATTGTAGTGAAAACACACCTGTGTCTGGAAGGTCCGACTGCTGGTGAGTCAGATTCCTGGCAAAAACGACGCCACCCAGACAAAAGAAAACTCCAAGCAGCTCAGCAAAAAGATTATTAAAAACCAGAAGTCAGGA
Organism: Hypanus sabinus; assembly: GCF_030144855.1. NCBI lineage: Eukaryota > Metazoa > Chordata > Chondrichthyes > Myliobatiformes > Dasyatidae > Hypanus > Hypanus sabinus. The sequence goes on along the minus strand of NC_082734.1, from coordinate 2,282,441 downwards.
GATGGATACAAGAACATTTCCAAGTCACTGAATATCCCTTAGAGAACAATCAAGTCAATCATCAACAAATGGAAAGAATATGGCGCAGCTGTAAATCTGCCCAGAGCAGGCTGTCCTCAGAAACTGAGTGACTGTGCAAGAAGGGGACTAGTGAAGGAAGTCACCAAGAGACCTATGGCAACTCTGGAGGAGTTACAAGCTTCAGTGGCTGAGATGGGAGAGGCTGCGCATACAGCAACAGTTGCCCGGGTGCTTCACCAGTCACAGCTTTATGGGAGAGTGGCAAAGAGAAAAGCTGACATGAAATATTGGCTGGAGTATCCCAGAAGCTGCATGGGACACTCTGAAGTCAGCTGGAAGAAGGTTCTATGGTCTGATAAAATCAAAATTGAGCTTTGGCGTAAGCCAAACACTTCACATAAATGCACCATCTCTATAGTGGAGCATGGTGGTGGCTGCATCGTGCGGTGGGGATGCTTCACTGCAGCAGGCCCTGGAGAGCTTGTGAAGGAAGAGGGTAAAGTGAATGCAGCAAAATACAGGGAAATCCTGGAGGAAAACCTAATGCAGTCTGTAAGAGAACTGCAACTTGGGAGAAGATTTGTTTTCCAGCAATACAATGACCCCAAGTATAAAGCCAAAGCTGCACAGGAATGGCTTAAAAACAACAAATTTAATGTCCTGGAGTGGCCAAGTCAGAGTCCTGACCTCAATCCAATTGAGAATTTGTGAATGGACATGAAAGGGGCTGTTCACTCACAATCCCCATGCAATCTGACAAGGCTTGTGCGGTTTTGTAAAGAAGAATGGGGGAAAATATCCGCGAGTGTCCAGCAAAGCTGATAGAGACCTATCCACACAGACTGAAGGTTGTGATTTCTGCCAAAGGTGAATCTACTAAATACTGACTTGAAGGGGGTAAATACTTGTGCAATCAATTATTTTGTGTTTTAGATTTGTAATTAACTTAGGCCATTTTGTAGAGATCAGTTTTCACTTTGACCTGAAGAGTCTTTTTCCGTTGATCAGTGTCAAAAAGCCAAATCGAATTCACTCTGATTCTATGTTGTAAAACAAGAAAAACATGAAAACTTCCATGGTGGGGGTGGGGGGGGGATACTTTTTACAGGCAGTGTAACATATAGCACTGCAGTACAGTACAGGTTCCGTACTTCGGGCCATCATGTTGGTTTAACATGATGGTCAATCCAATGCTTCCTTCCCACACAGCCCTCCAGTTTTCTATCGTCCATGTGCATAGTCTTTTAAATGCCAGTAACGTGTCTGTTTCTGCCAGCACCCCGCAAGTGCGTTACCTCACCACTCCCTGTGTAAGAAACTCTACCTCTGACATCCTACCCTCACCATACTTTCCTCCAATCACCTTAAAACACCCCTCGTGTCTGACATTTCCGTCCTGGGAGAAGAAGAGCTGACTTTTCATTGTACGTGTGACAAAGGAAAGGTATGTCGCATCCGGAATTTTCCATAGCGGGTGATTTCCTTCCACGCCGCTCTGACGTATTGAGAAATCGTGTACGAGGCAAGTTACATTGCCTTCTGCCGGATGAGTTTTTAATTAAAGAGATGCCCTGCTCTTAACCCAGCAGGGGTTGAGAGCATACAAGGGTGCCGGCTGGATTCGAACTCGGGACCTCTCGCCCCAAAGAGCAGCGCTGATGCCACTATGCCACCAGCCAACAATAATAAAACAATTTACCGATAATCACCTCTGCTCGGCTTCACCCAAATCGGGCAGAAGATAGTGAAGCCTGAAAACACATACCCCCAGGCTAAAGGACAGCTTGTATCTCGCTGTTACAAGACTATTCAATGGTCCCGTAGTACGATAAGGTGGAATCCTGACCTCACAATCTTCCTCGTAATGATCCTGCACTTCATTCTCTGCCTATACTGCACTTTCTCTGAAACTGTAACTGTATTTTGTTCTTTTTCCACGTTTAACTTCAATTCACTGTAATGATCTGACAGGTACGCAGGACCACTGTACCTCGATACATTTCATCATAATAAACCATTCCAATTACAAAACTTAGGTAAACGTGACGACAATAAACCAACTTTAAAATTCCAATTCCGCTCTTACATTTCCCAATTCACTCTCCAGCTCCAACACAGACAGGATTACCAACGAAACCACCCGCAACATAACGATACCGTTTCAGTATGCCGTGGAGGTCGTGGTGACCAGGTGAGCATCCGGAGGTCTCACCAGCGCCTCGTCCCCACCCGCGTGAGGAGGGGACTGAGGGGTAGGCGAGATCGGGAAAATAGAGGGGACAGGAGGAATAGGGAGAAGGCAGGAGACTGAGTGGAGTGGGAAATTGAGGATATGGGGAGGGAACAGGGAGAGGGAAAGGGGAGTAGAAATGAGCAGAGGAGTAGAAGGGAGTGGACTCGGGAGGGGGAGAAGGGACAAGCAGAGGGCAGAGGACAGGGGATTGGACAGAGAGGGGGAATGGTACGGGATGGAGGCGAGCAGGGTGAAGGTAACTCAGGATGGGGATGGACAGAGAAGAAGGCCATACAGAAGGGGAACAGGAATGGGGAGACGGGACTGAGAAGAAAGTCGAGGGTCCACAAGTCGATAGTCAATGTGCGGTGCGGACTGACTGTAAATTTGTTTCCTCGCAGTCTCAGCACCACACGCTACATACGGTTCACGGGGGACGATCAGGGGCAGAAGGACGTGACTCACACCTACAAGGTAGTATCTCAGTGAGCAATCTCCCCCTCCTCTTACCCTTCCCTCTCCTTCCCATCCCTCTCTCCTCAACTTTTCTCCAGCCAGTCTGTCCTCACTTTCTACGCTCTCCGTTTCCCTCTAATCACCTGCCCCTTCAAATTTCCACCTCACCCCTCAATTCCACACTCCCTCCACCCACCACATGATCTCCGCAGCCGCCAATTCCAAACCACCAGCATCCTCCACCTTCTCCCACCTCTTCTACCCCTCCCACCCTACCTTTCTCACACTCCTCTAGCTCTAGACTCCATTCACCTCCCCACGCACCACCCTTTACCAATTTCGCCCTCCCCCTCCCTCTCTCCTCCCTTCCACCTCCAGACCGATAGATGCGCGGTCCTGTCGAGACCGTGGACGATGGATGATCGGGAAGGAGTGGGCCCCGGTGGGACTGCGGACAACTGGAGCAAACGGGAAGGGGCGGTGTCCCGACGGAAGCGCGGACGATGGGACTGATTGGGAAGGGGCGGTGTCCCGACGGAAGTGCGGACGATGGGACTGATTGGGAAGGGGCGGTGTCCCGATGGAAGTGCGGACGATGGGACTGATTGGGAAGGGGCGGTGTCCGGACGGAAGTGCGGACGATGGGACTGATTGGGAAGGGGCGGTGTCCGGACGGAAGCGCGGACGATGGGACTGATTGGGAAAGTGCGGTGTCCCGACGGAAGTGCGGACGATGGGACTGATTGGGAAGGGGCGGTGTCCGGATGGAAGTGCAGACGATGGGACTGATTGGGAAGGGGCGGTGTCCGGACGGAAGTGCGGACGATGGGACTGATTGGGAAAGTGCGGTGTCCGGACGGAAGTGCGGACGATGGGACTGATTGGGAAGGGGCGGTGTCCCGATGGAAGTGCGGACGATGGGACTGATTGGGAAGGGGCGGTGTCCGGACGGAAGTGCGGACGATGGGACTGATTGGGAAGGGGTGGTGTCCGGACGGAAGCGCGGACGATGGGACTGATCGGGACGGGGCGGTGTCCCGACGGAAGCGCGGACGATGGGACTGATTGGGAAGGGGCGGTGTACTGACGGAAGTGCGGACACTGGGACTGATTGGGAAGGGGCGGTGTCCGGACGGAAGTGCGGACGATGGGACTGATTGAGAAGGGGCGGTGTCCCGACGGAAGCGCGGACGATGGGACTGATTGGGAAGGGGCGGTGCCCAATGGAAGTGCGGACGATGGGACTGATTGGGAAGGGGCGGTGTCCCGACGGAAGTGCGGACGATGGGGCTGATCGGGAAGGGGCCGTGTCCCGACGGAAGTGCGGACGATGGGACTGATCGGGAAGGGGCGGTGTCCCGATGGAAGTGCGGACGATGGGACTGATCGGGAAGGGGCGGTGTCCGGACGGAAGCGCGGACGATGGGACTGATTGGGAAAGTGCGGTGTCCGGACGGAAGTGCGGACGATGGGACTGATCGGGAAGGGGCGGTGCCCAATGGAAGTGCGGACGATGGGACTGATTGGGAAGGGGCGGTGTCCCGACGGAAGTGCGGACGATGGGGCTGATCGGGAAGGGGCCGTGTCCCGACGGAAGTGCGGACGATGGGACTGATCGGGAAGGGGCGGTGTCCCGATGGAAGTGCGGACGATGGGACTGATCGGGAAGGGGCGGTGTCCGGACGGAAGCGCGGACGATGGGACTGATTGGGAAGGGGCGGTGTCCCGACGGAAGCGCGGACGATGGGACTGATTGGGAAAGTGCGGTGTCCTGCTGAAAATTTCTCACCCTTCTCTCTTTTCTCCCAGGTGGAAAATCTGGGCCCCTACCCTGTCCCGCTCATACTGAACTTCACCTACACCCCGAAGATCGGAAACTTTGTTTCATGGAGTGCGCGTGTTGATCATAAAGAGGTGAGTCTCGGTCACTAGTTATGTCCACAACCTTCTGCAGTTTCACGTGCAGAGGAGTTGCGTAGCAAGCCGCCACGCGTCCCGATATGCTGCACGCGACCAGTGATGGATTATGGGGAAGGATAGGGAGGTTACGGACAGACAAGGGAGGGGTGTTCTGTGTAAAGAGTACACTAACGTGACCTGTTCCCACCTACAGGACCAGAAACCGAAGTGTAGCGACCCCATGGAGTCTCCGAAAGACGCCATCCAGGATCTGCTCAAGGGAAAGGTTAGGGGGGAGCAAGTGCGGGGCAGAAGCAAGGAGAGAGGGTTCGGCGCGGGTCAACAGGAGAGTGGGGAGGTAGAGCCGCGGAAAGGGCAGAGTGTGAGGAGGGAGAGGCAACGAAGGGGGTGGGAGCTCCGGAACGCCTCTCTCCTCCCTCTCGGCCCAAACTGCCAGCTCCTCCTTTCCAGATTATTCAGCCTTCCCCCTCCCTCAATACTCCAACATCTCCTCCCCCACTCCTTGATCCACCACTCTCTATTTATGCTCCACGCTCCCGCTCCGCCCCCCAATCCTCGCACCCAGCCCTCCGAAACCCCACCTCTCTCCAACCCCTACAACTAACCCAACTACATTTGTCCCCAAAACCCACTCTTCACCCACCTGCCCCAGCTCCTCCTACCCTGGCTACATCATCCCTTCCCTCTGCAGCTCAATCTCTCTACCCTCTCCACCCCTCCCAGACTACTCCCTGAACTCTTACCCCCCCCCTGAATTTCACCCCACTGACCCCTCCCCACATTACCCCTTTTCCCCATCCCCATCTCCCCTCTCCCTATGTAACTTTCCCCCGTACCACCAAGTTCCGTCTCTTCCTTCGGTTCTCAACTCCTCTCTCCTCGACACTCCCCCACCCGAGACACAACCCCTCGACCGGCCCACCAGCACCCAGCCTCGGACCATAAGGCGAGGAACTGAGGGCAGCTCTGGAGCGCTGCTCGTACAGTCCGAAGTGGGGTGGGAGTTCTCCTCTGTTGTTGCTGACCACAGACCCTGCTCTTCCCCCCACCCCGCAGGAGACCTCCGGGATTCAGGTCCAGACGGTCGTCTGCAACTTCCACTCAAACCCCAACAACAAAACGGAATTCCAGCTGAAGGGCTTCGTACAGCTACAGGTATTGAGGGGATGGGGAAAAGTGGGGTCAAGTGAGGACGGGAAGGGACTCGGGGTATCATGGTGATGGGGAGGTGCTGGGGGAATGGTGGGGGTGACGGTGACGAATAGGTTCTGGGGTGTTATGGTGAAGGGGAGGTGCTGTGGTGTCACGGTGTTGGGGAGGTGCTGGGGGAAATGGATGTCACGGTGACGGGGAGGTGCTGTGGTGTCACGGTGATGGGGAGGTGCTGGGGGAAATGGATGTCACGGTGACGGGGAGGTGCTGTGGTGTCACGGTGATGGGGAGGTGCTGGGGGAAATGGATGTCACGGTGACGGGGAGGTGCTGGGGTGTCACGGTGTTGGGGAGGTGCTGGGGGGAATGGTGGGGGTCATGGTGACGGGGAGGTGCTGGGGTGTCACGGTGACGGGGAGGTGCTGGGGGGAATGGTGGGGGTCATGGTGTCGGGGAAGTGCTGGGGGAATGGTGGGGGTCACGGTGACAGGGAGATGCTGGTTTGTTATGGTGACGGGAAGGTGCTGGGGTGTCACGGTGATGGGGAGGTGCTGGGGGAATGGTAGGGGTCACGGTGACAGGGAGATGCTGGGTTGTTATGGTGACGGGAAGGTGCTGGGGTGTCATGGTGACTGGGAGGTGCTGGGGTGTCATGGTGACGCGGAGGTGCTGGGGGGAATGGTGGGGGTCACGGTGACGGGGAGGTGCTGGGGTGTCATGGTGACGGGGAGGTGCTGGGGTGTCATGGTGACGTGGAGGTGCTGGGGGAATGGTAGGGGTCAGGGTGACGTGGAGGTGCTGGGGGAATGGTAGGGGTCACGGTGAAGGGGAGGTGCTGGTGTGTTATGGTGACGGGAAGGTGCTGGGGTGTCATGATGACGGGAAGGTGCTGGGGGGAATGGTAGAGATCACGGTGTCGGGGAGGTGCTGGGGGAATGTTAGGGTCACGGTGATGGGGAGGTGCTGGGGAAATGGTAGGGGTCACGGTGATGGGCAGGTGCTGGGGGAATGGTGGGGGTCACAGTGTCGAGGAGGTGCTGGAGGAATGGTGGGGGTCACGGTGACGGAGAGGTGCTGGGGTGTCACGGTGACGGAGAGGTGCTGGAGGAATGGTGGGCTGGGGCGTCACGGAGACGGAGGGTTGCTGGGGGAGGGGGAGGGTCACAGACGGGCTTTGGCTAAGAGGTTTCTGGGAGGGGGAGCTGTGAGCGGGTTCGTGCCGCCTCTGATTCCACCCTCTTTGCATCTCCCCACAGCCTAGCGGGGACGTGTACATGACGACCCTGTTCAGCTCGGCTCTCCTCTCTGTAAACAGTTCCCGCCACATCAGCCAGAAGGGAAAACTCAGCCTCAAGGCGGAGGTAATGAACGTGCACAGCCTGATCCCAAGATCTGGGCATGGCGAGGCTGTGAGAATGTTCAAGAATCAGTCCCACCTGTCTCTGCTACATTCCACAAAAAATCCCCCCACAAATCACTCATTAAAACATTCCCGCCCCTTCCTATTCACTCCCACCGTCCGCGGACACAATAGGACGCGCCCCTTCCCATTTACTCCCAACGGGATCTTACACCTTTCCGTCTCTCCCGACTTCTGCACTCCGAATACATCCCAGTCCACTCCCAGAGTCCAAATTCCCAATGGGACCCCACCCTTCTGGTCCTCTCCCACCTTACACACTCCTATTGGGATGCACAGCTTCCTATTCACTCCCATCGTCCGCGCTCCCAGCAGGACCCCGCACTTCCACATTCACTCATTCACTCCGCCCCTTCACGTTGATCTCTACCGCCTGCTCACAATTGGGGTTTGTGTAACTCCTCACGCAGGGACAGACGGATGTGCTGGTCGACCCAAAGAGCGAAAAGATGCTGATAGCCATCGGCTGCGCGTGTGGACTGTTACTCCTCATCATTGTCATCCTCATCCTCTGGAAGGTTAGGGCGCTACATCTCCGGGATGGAGGGAAGGACGGCGAGGGAGCGCTGCTGGCGGTGGGGGCGGGGGGTGTGGGGGGGGGACAGCGAGAAAGGAGAGTTGCGCTGGGAGCGTCAAGCTGAGAGGGAGCACTGCCGGGATGTAACTGTGAAGGAGAGAATGGCGCAGAAAGGAGTGAGTGTGGGAGGGGTGATAAAGGGCAAGAAGGGATGAGCTGGGAGGCGGATTGAGGAGGTGATGGAGCAAAAAGGAAAGCTAGGAATGAGAGAATGGAGGGGCGGCAGAAGGGAGAAAGGTCCGCCGGCGGGAATGTTTGGGCGGAGGGACCCCTTATTGGACGGCTGCTTTGGAGATGGGCGGTGATTGGCCGCGCTCCCTCTGGGTTAGATCCTCACTCCCTGACTCCAGCCCTTCTCCCTGGTTCCCAGTGCGGATTCTTCAAGCGGTCTTTCCCGGAGAGTTATGACGGCGGGTTGCAAGCAGCCGAGAATCAGAAAATGATAGGGATGGATGGGAAGGCAGACGCCTCAGCAATGGCCAATGACGACGAGGGACCGGCGAACGGCAGCTCTCCATCGCCCAATGACAAGACGACACCGCCAATGATAACGCGACTTTGACCGATGCAGAAGCCTTCCCATCTCCTTGATCCCCTTCCCATGCCCGTCTCCCTCTCCCTGTTAATCCCTGCAATACTCCTGCATCGTTATACCCTTTTCCCCTTGCCCACTCCTCAGTTCCGTGTCTCCCCACCCCCCGTCTCTTTCTCCCTTACTGCACCCACACAATGGACTGAGGTCATATTGTCTTCGATCCAGAATCTCAGCCATTTCGCTTGAAGGGTGAGGGATGAGAGGGGTTGGGCTGTGCTGTCGGGCCACAGTGAGAGAACGAACAGCAAGATAGAGCGACTAAGAGTTTACTTGTCTGGAAGTTGGAGAAAGGAGAGGAGGAAAGGAATAGAGGGAAGAAGAAATGGGGGAGGAGTGGAGGGAGATGCAGGAGAGGTGTGGGGTGGAAGGGTAAGAATGGAGAAAATGGGGAGGGTGATAGTGGGTGGGAAGGAACAGGGTGAGAGGAGGGGAGAGGCAAGGAAGGAATGGGAGGACGGGTGTGGAGTGGAAAAGAAGGAGCAGAAGAGGAGGCAGCGAAGATGTGTGGAGGAGGCAGAGAAATGGATGAGGGGGTGAGAGGGTGGGACGTGAGTGGGTGGGTGGAGGAGAGAAGAAGGGAAGAGTGGGGAAGGAAAGGAGAAGGGGAGAGAATGAAAGTGGGAAAAAAGAAGGAAGATGAAGAGATGTTGGGACAGAAAAGTGTCGCGAATCCTGTGACAAGTTGGAAAGGACCAGCAGAAATGGAACACACCTGGAGTCTGGTTTTCCATAAATTAAGACTATATTCATGACTACTACGAATTAATATCATTAAAACCGGATAATACGATACAAGTTATAAACTATTATATCTATCTATCTATCTATCTATCTATCTATCTATCTATCTATCTATCTATCTATCTATCTATCTATCTATCTATCTATCTATCTATCTATCTATCTATCTATCTATCTCCGTAAATGTGTGTGGATACAAAGATAATACTCCCGGAGGTAGATATCAATCTTACGGTGTCAGGTAAGTTTAAGCAGTTCAGTTCACTTTGTGTTGCGTCGAGGTGAATTGATGAAGAGAGAGAGAGTTAATTGAGTTGATGTTTAAGTTGGCAGCTTTAGTTGTTCTTGCTTCTGAAGTCTTTAGAGTCACTTCGTGTGAACCCCACATAGACACAGATGGACAGAGCCCCTTCTAGGGAACGGTCTACTAACCAACGGCACGGGTTCACCACCAGCAGACCCCCACAGGCAAGCTCTTACCCGCACTGGTAATCACGGGTGGAAATTAATCAGTCCGTGGCCTCCACCCTCGTGGTGGTCTTAAACTCCACCAGTGGTTTCTTGGGTGGCTTCCGCAATTCCTCTGCCGTTATCAGACCAAAAGCCCCAACTTTTTATATTCCATTCGAAATTCCAGCCGTCCGTTAGCTCAACCGCTGTGAGCTGTTACCATGGTGATTTCCCAGCTCGTGTCTCAGCTGGCGACGTACTCTCTCTCTCAAGGTCGCAATTAAAAGTGTTATCAAAAGCAAGTCAGAGTCCTCTCTCTCTTTTAATGGCCTCCTTATTCATTAGACTGCTGAATTTTCTAGCAGTTTCTCACCTGCCTTCATCCTTTTGGGAAAATTTTGATCCTTAAGCAATAACCATATAACCATATAACAATCACAGCACGGAAACAGGCCATTTTGGCCCTCCTAGTCTGTACCGAACACTTAATCTCACCTAGTCCCACCTACCCGCACTCAGCCCATAACCCTCCACTCCTTTCCTGTCCATATACCTATCCAATTTTACCTTAAATGACACAACTGAACTGGCCTCTACTACTTCTACAGGAAGCTCATTCCACACAGCTATCACTCTTTGAGTAAAGAAATACCCCCTCGTGTTTCCCTTAAACTTCTGCCCCCTAACTCTCAAATCATGTCCTCTAGTTTGAATCTCCCCTACTCTCAATGGAAACAGCCTGTTCACGTCAATTCTATCTATCCCTCTCAAAATTTTAAATACCTCGATCAAATCCCCCCTCAACCTTCTACGCTCCAATGAATAGAGACCTAACTTGTTCAACCTTTCTCTGTAACTTAATTGCTGAAACCCAGGTAACATCCTAGTAAATCGACTCTGCACTCTCTCTAATTTATTGATATCTTTCCTATAATTCGGTGACCAGAACTGCACACAATATTCCAAATTTGGCCTTACCAATGCCTTGTACAACTTTAGCATTACATCCCAACTTCTGTACTCAATGCTTTGATTTATAAAGGCCAGCGTTCCAAAAGCCCTCTTCACCACCCTATCTACATGAGACTCCACTTTCAGGGAACTATGCACAGTTATTCCTAGATCTCGCTGTTCCTCTGCATTCCTCAATGCCCTACCATTTACTCTGTATGTTCTATTTGGATTATTCCTGCCAAAATGTAGAACCTCACACTTCTCAGCATTAAACTCCATCTGCCAACGTTCAGCCCATTCTTCGAACCGGCATAAATCTCCCTGCAAGCTTTGAAAATCCACCTCATTATCCACAACACCTCCTACCTTAGTATCATCGGCATACTTACTAATCCAATTTACCACCCCATCATCCAGATCATTTATGTATATTACAAACAACATTGGGCCCAAAACAGATCCCTGAGGCACCCCGCTAGTCACCGGCCTCCATCCCGATAAACAATTATCCACCACTACTCTCTGGCATCTCCCATCTAGCCACTGTTGAATCCATTTTATTACTCCAGCATTAATACCTAACGACTGATCCTTCTTAACTAACCTTCCATGTGGAACTTTGTCAAAGGCTTTGCTGAAGTCCATATAGACTACATCCACTGCCTTACCCTCGTCAACATTCCTCGTAACTTCTTCAAAAAATTCAATAAGGTTTGTCAAACATGACCTTCCACGCACAAATCCATGCTGGCTACTTCTAATCAGATCCCGTCTATCCAGATAATTATAAATACTATCTCTAAGAATACTTTCCATTAATTTACCCACCACTGATGTCAAACTGACAGGTCTATAATTGCTAGGCTTCCTTCTAGAACCCTTTTTAAACAATGGAACCACATGAGCAATACACCAATCCTCCGGCACAATCCCCGTTTCTAATGACATCTTAAAGATCTCCGTCAGAGCTCCTGCTATTTCTACACAAACTTCCCTCAAGGTCCTGGGGAATATCCTGTCAGGACTCGGAGATTTATCCACTTCTAAATTTCTTAAAAGCGCCAGTACCTCCACCTCTTTAATTGTCATAGGTTCCATAACTTCCTTACTTGTTTCCCACACCTTACACAATTCAATATCCTTCTCCTTAGTGAATACCGAAGAGAAGAAATCATTCAAAATCTCTCCCATCTCCTTCGGTTCCACACATAGCTGACCAGTCTGATTCTCTAAGGGGCCAATTTTATCCCTCACTATCCTCTTGCTTTTAATATAACTGTAGAAACCTTTCGGATTTACTTTCACCTTATTTGCCAAACCAACCTTGTATCTTCTTTTAGCTTTTCTAATCTCTTTCTTAAGATTCCTTTTACATTCTTTATATTCCTCGAGCAATTCCTTCACTCCATGCTGCCTATATCTATTGTAGACATCCCTCTTTTTCTGAACCAAATCTCTAATATCCCTTGAAAACCATGGTGCTCTCAAACCTTTAACCTTTCCTTTCACCCTAACAGGAACATAAAGATTCAGTACCCTCATAATTTCACCCTTAAATGACCTCTATTTCTCTATTACATCCTTCCCATAAAACAACTTGACCCAATCCACTCTCTCTAAATCCCTTCGCATCCCCTCAAAGTTAGCCTTTCTCCAATCAAAAATATCAACTCTAGGTCTGGACCTTCTCCATAATTATATTGAAGCTAATGCTATTGTGATCACTGGACCCGAAGTGCTCCCCAACACATACATCTGTCAGCTGACCTATCGCATTCCCTAACAGGAGATCCAACACTGCCCCATCTCTAGTCGGTACTTCTATGTATTGTTGCAAAAAACTATCCTGCACACATTTCACAAACTCTAAACCATCCAGCCCTTTTACAGAATGAGCTTCCCAGTCTACGTGTGGAAAATTAAAATCTCCCACAATTACCACCTTGTGTTTACTACAAATATCTGCTATCTCCTTACACATTTGCTCTTCCAACTTACGCGCCCCATTAGGTGGCCTATAATACACTCCTATCAGTGTTACTGCACCTTTCCCATTCTTCAATTCCACCCAAATTGCCTCCCTAGAGGAGCTCTCTAATCTACCCTTCCAAAGCACCGCCATAAGATTTTCTCGGACAAGCAATGCAACACCTCCTCCTCTGGCCCCTCCTACTCTATCACACCTGAAGCAACTAAATCCAGGACTATTTAGTTGCCAATCACACCCTTCCTGCAACCATGTTTCACTAATAGCTACAACATCATAATTCCAGGTATCAATCCACGCTTTAAGCTCATCCACCTTTCTTACAATGCTCCTAGCATTAAAATAGATACATTTAAGATACTTAAAACATTTAATATTTTGCTGACTCACAGATTCTACCCACCAAGCACCACATTTCACTTCACAAAGTGTACATTCAGCACTTGCACATTTCATCAGCATTTTTTAACAGCGGGATAGGCAATCCGCAATGATATTGCCCACACCCCTTAAGTGTCTTATCTCGATATCAATCTGCTGTAAACACAGGCTCCAGTTTAATAATTGACAATTTCAATCTTTAATCTTGTCTAAAAACACTAAATGGTTGTGGTCAGTGTAGACCTGTAACGGCTTTTGTGCGGCACTGATGTAAACCTCGAAATGTTGTAATGCAAAAATGAGGGACAGCAATTTTTTTTCTATTGTTGAGTAAATTTTCTGGTGCACATTAAACTTTTTGGAAAAGTATGCCACCGGATATTCAATGCCATCATCTCCCCTCTGTAATAGCACTGCCCCTGCAGCTTCATCGCTAGCGTCCGTCGCTAGGAGAACGGCTTAGTTAAGTCCGGTGCCTTTAGCACTTGATGGTGACACAAGATACCCTTTAACCGTTCGAACGTCTTTTGGCAACGCCCATCCCACACAAATCGTTTACATTTTCTCAACAGTTTTGTCCGTGGAAGGGCAATATCCACAAAGTTCTTGCAAAATTTTCGATAATACCCCACCATACCTAAATACCTTCTGAAGGCTCTCTTACCCGTTGAAATGGGTACATCAGCGATAGCCTGAACATTACCTTTTACAGGAGCCAGTTGAGCCTGGCTCACCACGTAAGCAAGATATGTGACCCTGGCGTGACCACACTCACTCTTGGCAAGGTTCACTGTTAGATTAGCTTTAGAGAGCCGGTCAAATAATTTCTCTACTGTTACAATGTGTTCCTCCCATGTGTCGTTCCATACTACTAATCGTCAATATATGCCCCAGTATACTTCAAGCCTTGAATCACAGACTTTCTCTCACGTTAGAATGTCCCAGGGGCATTTTTCATCCCGAAAGGCATCACATTATACTCGTACAACCCCAATCGGGTGACGAATGCCGATATCCCTCGAGCCCTATCGTTTAAGGGAACGCACCAGTACCCTTTTAGCAGGTCAATTTTTGTTAGGTACTTAGCCCTATCGATGCAGTCATCTATTCTGGGAATAGGGTAAGCATCTGTTTTGGTTATTGCGTTGACCTTTCTATAATCTGTGCAAAATCTTATTGTCCCATCGGGCTTGGGAACTATCACGCAGAGGTGGATGGCCTGATAATACCATTGACCAATGTATATTCGATTTCCTGTTCCACTATTTTACTACGTTCTGCATTCATCCTGTAGGGGTACTATTTCACTGGATCAGCCTGCCCCACAATGACATCATGTGCAGCTATACTGCACTGCCTCGGTGTATCTGGGAATACATCGGAATGTTTGCCAATTAGCTCCTTTATCTGTTGTTGTTGCTTCAGTTCAGGGTGGTTAAATTTACTGTCTATGTTCTCCAAAACACTAGCATTCTGAAGTATAGCTGAAACAAGACACTGCTCATTACACTCCCCCGTTAACTCTGGGCTAGTCTTTACAGCTGGGTCTTGTTTGGTCGTGACCCCAGCTGATACGGATTGAGTCAAAATAAGGTTTGATTAGGTTCACATGCACTAATTGAGTGGCCTTCCTTCTACCAGGTGTCCTGATCACGTAGTTCAGCTCATCAATTTTCCTCATTATTCTGTAAGGTCCACTATGTTGAGCCTGGAGAGGGTGATTCTCCAAGGGAAACAAAACGAAAACCTTATCCCCAACCTCATAGCTTCACTCCCTCGCCAGTCTGTCATACCAGCGCTTCATATCAGCCTGAGAGTCGTAGAGATTTTGTTTCGCAAGGTCACAAGCCCTGCTCAGCCTGTCTCGAAACTCTAAGGCATAATCCAATACCCCAATTTGCACTTACTTCTGAGACCATTGCTCTCTCAGTAAGGTCAAGGGTCCTCGAGGGCTATGACTGAACACGAGCTCAAACGGACTGAACCCCAACGATTCCTGGATCGAATCTCCTATTGCAAATAGGAGTAAAGGTATATTCTCATCCCAATATTTTTCATTTTCCATACAGCACGTTTTAATCATGGTTTTGAGGGTAGAGTGAAGTCTCTCTATCTCTCCCTGGGATTGGGGATGGTATGCCCTGGACAAAATTGGTTTCGCTCCCAGTTACGTAACTATCTGTTGAAATACACCCGATGTAAAATTGCTGCCCTGATCCGATTGTATCTCCTTGGGTAGACCCATTAACGTGAAGAATTTAATAAGTGCCTTCAGCACTGTTTTAGCCTTTAGGTTCCTGAGGGGTATTGCTTCTGTGAACCTGGAGACAGCACACATAACGGTACCAAGTATTGGTGGCCACCTGCAGTCTCTGGCAGTGGGCCAACACAATCCACAGTGACCCTGGAGAAAGGTTCACCAGAAGCTGGTATGGGGCCAAGTGGCGCCTTTGGGATGGTCTGATTCGGTTTCCCTACCACTTGACATGTGTGACAGGTTTTACAAATAACCGCCACATCCTTTCTTATACCCGGCCAATGAAATTCTTTCATAATCTTGTGCCCTGTCTTTCTAACTGTCCCCCTAAAGGCATTGTATGAGCCATCTTTAAAATTTCTGTACGGTAACCCTTCAGAACCACCACTTGGTGCACCGCGGTCCACTCCTCATCGGCAGGTACTGTCGATGGTCTCCACTTCCTCATTAATACCCCGTCCTTCAGATAGTAACCCACTGACTCCCTCTGAATTTCATCCTTAGAAAGAGCTGTCTCTTTTAAAACTGCAATCTCAGGATCCCTATCCTGCTCTGCCATAAGCTTCCGCCTGGACAATGACAACCCCCCCCCCCCCCCACCTTATCCGTCTCACTACCTGAGTCCTGGTGCAACACGGACGGTAGAAAAGTTTCAGTTAAGTCAGTAGGATCCGTACCCCTGTCTTTGCTATCGCGGGCACCTGACCCCTCCCGTCCAGATCGATTCACTTCTGCAGCCTTTATTGTCATGCTTTTTGTGACCGCGCATGCGGGATAAAGTTCACTGTCTGCGCTTGTCTCACTAACAGCAGGCCGGCTTGTTAGCTGTAACCCTGGGTATACATCTTTGCCTGCCAGGACATTGCCCAACAATCTCTATCGGTATCAAACAGCTATCGTTATCCCTATCCCTATCCCGACTGGTCCAGACACTAAGTCACATTTCAAAATTATTTTTTGCAAAGGCACGACCTCTGTTCCCTTGCCAATACCTTCCAGAATATTCACTTGGTCTGTTTTTGTCTCGTCACCAAATTCAAAGACATCACTTAATATCAGTGACTGAAAGGCTCCAGCATCGCGCCAGATTCCCACTGGAACTAGGGGCGACCCCTCCTTCACAGACACAAAACCCTTGATAATAAACCATTCAATCCCTTCTTGAACTCGGCCAGAGCCCCGCATTAGGGTTAGGGTTACTTTGTGTGGTCTCAGCCGCCGGCCCACACGCGTCGTTTTCACCCTTCTCCTTTCCCATTTCTTTCTTCCGAATAAGACAGTTGGACGCCACATTGCCAGGCTTCCTGCAGTAGTAACAGGTAAAACTGGAAAACTTATCTTTGGTCGGTTTCCCCTCCTCTTGACCTCTGTCACTAGCTCCTGCCTTGTTTCCTGTGTTACTCGACGGATTATCCCAGTAACTCTTCTGGTAACCCTTGCTCGGGAAAAACTAAATCTTGTGAGTCAGGGCAAACTCATCCGCTAACCTAGCGGCTGTGGAAAGAGTCTCAACCTCTTTCTCTTCTAAGTATATCCGTATCTCACTAGGGACACACTCTTTAGGTACCTCGATCAGCATTAGCTGTCTCACTTTGTGGTAGTCCTCGTCTTCCTCTCTCGAGGCACACCACCGATCAAAGGACTTCTCCTTTTCACGGGCAAACTCTATATATGTCTGGTTCCCAGACTTCCTCAAACCCCGAAAATTCTGTCGTGCGCTTCTGCCACCATTTCATAGACATTAAGCACAGCCTCATTCACAGCATCATAATTAGTCGACACAGTCACAGACAAGGCGGAATATACTTGCAGCACCTTCCCTTTTAACACATTTGCAGCAACAGTGCCCAGTCCTCCCTCGACCACTTCCTGTCCTGAGCCACCTTCTCAAAATGTAGGAAGTACCTATCAACGTCTCCTTCAGCCAACGGAGCTGCCAACTTAATTTCCTGACTGTCATTAATTGATACACGCCTCTCGCCACCACGGCCTGACACTTGACCCTCTTGACGCCGCATCTCCTTCTCAAGCTCCCTCTGCCTCTGCAGCCTCCATTCTTAATTGTTCAAGTCGTAACAGGATCTCCCCATCACCTATCGGAAACTCCTGTAGCGACTCAAATAACTCTTTCCCAACACAATATTCAGCTATTTTCCTCCGAATTCCTGCCTTTGTCATACTCCTCTGTATTCCAGAAAGTTTCCATTTTTTAGCAGTGTCACATGGAACCTCCTTTCTGGCTCTCCTCAAAAACAGGGGAGTAGGGTTCTCTAAAATTCAATAGCCTCCATTTCTGCTGTTTTCCACACACAGATTAATAACAAGGGATTTCCCCAATCAAGGCATGTCCCCATAATTTCGAAAATCGGCTCCAACTAAATTTGTTCAGATCCCGGACGTAAGCCCCAATTTTCCCCTCCCCCCTCCCCCTGCCCCATCCTTACCCTCTCCCCTCCCCCCACCCTTCCCCTCACCCCTCCCCCTCCCCCATCCTTCCCCTCACCCCTCCCCCTCCCCGTCCTTCCCCTCACCCCTCCCCCATCCTTACCCTCACCCCTCCCCCTCCACATACTTCCCCACACCCCTCCCCCATCCTTCCCCTCACCCCTCCCCCTCCCCCTCCCCATCCTTCCCCTCACCCCTCCCCCTCCCCCATCCTTCCCCTTCCCCCTCCCCCTCCCCATCCCTCCTCTTACCCCTCCCCCTCCACCATCCTTCCCCTCACCCCTCCCCTCCCCCATCCTTCCCCTCACCCCTCCCCCTCCCCCATCCTTCCCCTCACCCCTCCCCCTCCCCGTCCTTTCCCTCACCCCTCCCCCATCCTTCCCCTCACCCCTCCCCCTCCACATACTTCCCCACACCCCTCCCCCATCCTTCCCCTCACCCCTCCCCCTCCCCCTCCCCATCCTTCCCCTCACCCCTCCCCCTCCCCCATCCTTCCCCTTCCCCCTCCCCCTCCCCATCCCTCCTCTTACCCCTCCCCCTCCACCATCCTTCCCCTCACCCCTCCCCTCCCCCATCCTTCCCCTCACCCCTCCCCTCCCCCATCCTTCCCCTCACCCTCCCCTCCCCATCCCCTCACCCCTCCCCCTCCGCCATCCTTCCCCTCACCCCTCCCCCTCTCCATCCTTCCCCTCACCCTTCCCCCTCCCCATCCCCTTTCCCCTTTCCCCCTCCCCATCCTTCCCTTACCCCTCCCCCTCCCCATCCCTCCCCTTACCCCTCCCCCTCCCCCATCCTTCCCCTCACCCTCCCCTCCCCCATCCTTCCCCTCACCCCTCCCCCTCCCCATCCCCCACCTCTCCCCCTCCCCCTCCGCCATCCTTCCCCTCACCCCTCCCCCTCCGCCATCCTTCCCCTCACCCCTCCCCCTCCCCATCCTACCCCTCCCCCTCCCCAACCTTCCCCTCACCCCTCCCCCTCCCCATCCTTCCCCTCACCCCTCCCCCTCCCCATCCTTCCCCTCAACCCTCCCCCTCCCCATCCTTCCCCTTCCCCTTTCCCCCCTACCCTTCAATCCTCACCCCTCTAACCCCTCCTCCCCTCCTCCTCTCTCTCTGTTTCCCACTCTGTCATTTCTTCCTTCACCCCACTGACGGGATGTTTACACCCGACAGGGACGCCCCCTCGGATACAGCGGGACTCAGTCAATCTCGGCGTGTTGGAGACTCACAGGGGGGACAGCCGACCCATCCCCTTCAGCTTTCTCAGCACCAGCGTTGCCATTCAGGTGAGGGGGGGAGGGTGGGGGAAGGCAAGGATGGGATATGAGGGAGGGATAGGGTTGGATGCGAGGAGGGAGGGGGCTGACGGGATGGGGAGAAGGCGCGATGGGTGGAGTGTAGTAATGGCGAAGAGGGAGGGGGAACAGGAAGGGGAGATGAGGAGGGAGAGAGGGTGGAGGGGATGAGGAGAGATTGGAGTGGGTCAAGGAAGGAGGGGGTTGATAAGGGAGAAGAGGTTAGGTGGGGGGGATGACGAGGGAGAGAGTGGAGTGGGTGGTCAGGTGATGGAGAGAGGGGAGTGGGTGGGATGAGGAGAGAGGTGGAGTGTGTGGGTGAGGAGAGAGGGTGAGCAGGTGTGAAGGTGGGAGATGGGGATGAGGAGGGGAGAGGCAGAGTGGGTGGGGGTGAGAGAGAGTGGGGGATTGGGTGGGGGGATTGAAGAGGGACGGTCAGAGAGTTGTACTCAATAACTCTCTCTCTCTCCCCACCGTTCTCCAGCCAGATGAGCAGCTACCCTGTTACCTCACCCACACAGGTCCTGAGGCCGAGCGCCTCGTCAGAGAGAATCTTCACCTGAACCCTCACGTCCAGGAGACCACCCGTGGACCCCGGTAATCAGAGCAGATCCTCCCCCCACCCCCAGCGCCTCTTCGCCACACACCCTCTTGTCCTCACCACTCGGCCTCTCTCTCCCCGTCCCCCAATGTGGCATTTCACCCCCCAACACACTTTCCACACCCACTTTGTGTGTGTTTGTGAGTGACAGTGTGTTTGAGTGTGTGTCGCTCTGTGTGTGTTTGTGACTGTGTGGGTCTGTGTGTGTGTGTGACCCTGACTCTGTGTGTGTTTGTGTTTGTGTGTCGGTCTCTGTGTGTGAGTGACTGCATGAGAGTGTTTTTGTCTGTGACAGTGTATATGTGTGTCAGTCTGTGTACCTGTGTGAGTGACAGTGTGTTTCTGTGTGTGTCAGTCTCTGTGTGACTGACTCTGTGTGTTTGTGAAATAAGCTATTCCGCATCACCCTTCGACTTCCCAGTCCTTTACCCCCTACTCTTCCTTCCTGTATTCCCCCATCCCCTCAGCCCTCTTCCTCTGTTGCCCCCTCCCTAACCCTCTCTCCGTTCCTTACTCTCTACTCACCCCCACCCCAGGTACTGTCCCTCCCTGGAGGCCAAGGTTCTCCGCTTCTCCGGCCGCTCCCACCAGGTGTGGCTGGAGCCTGAAGGCCTGTGCTCGGACGTCCTGTACCCCCAGGGTCTTTCCACCACCCTCCCCCCCGAACTGCAGCAGCAGCTGGTCAGCTCCATCCCCGGCCTGCAGACGGCCAAAATCCTGCAGCCTGGTGAGTGAGGCCTGCGGGGCAGACGGACAGAGGGGCAGGTTCAAGAGGGGATGAAGCAGAGGGTCAGAAGGGCAGAAGAGGGGAGGGACCGGAAAGACGGGGAGGCGGGCGGGAGGAAGGAAGTGGGAGAATAGTAGAGCAAGCAGGGAGAGAAAGCAAAGGAGGAGAAGTGAGGAGAGACGGAGGGGGAAGGACGAGGATGGGGATGATGAAGGTTGTGGAGATGTTGGTAGGGAGGGTGGAAGGGAAAGAAAGAAGAAGTTTGCGGGAGAGTGGGAAGGGAGGGGAGAGGGGAAGAGGACAGTGAAGAATTGGGAGGTAGGAGTGAGGGGAAGAGAGAAGGAGGTGCCAGTAGAGAGGATGGAGGGGAGAGGAGGTGGGGTAGAGCTCATCAGTTCATTTTACTTTCCACTTCTTCCCCCTTTCCCTGCCCTCTCTACAATCCCCCCTCCAACCCACCCTTCTCCCACACCCCCCTTGTGACCCCTTTCAAACCCCATTCTCTCCTCTCCCTCCACCTCCTCCGCCTCTACCCCATCCACACCCTTTCCTCTTCCCCCCACACACTCCCCACTCTTCCCCCCTTCTCTGTCATCCCCCCAGGGTACGGGGTACAGTATGACTATGTGGACCCCCGACAGTTGACCCCTGGTTGGAGACCCGGATGGTACAGGGTCTCTTCCTGGCGGGACAGATTAATGGGACCACTGGCTACGAGGAGACAGCTGCTCAGGTAATCTAACAACCCCCTCCACCGCCCCCCCGGTGTCCCCTCTATGGGCGGGTTCTTGTCCCTCAGCCCTTACCACTCAGACTGAACAGTTACGCTTGGCGGACACTCCCTCCCTTCCCCAACTCCCTCACAGGCGGTGGGATTGGATTCTACAACACGTGGGTGTGAGCGGAGAGCCAATCACTGGGGAACCTGGCGGTGAGGCGGGAGATGCTGGCGTTAGCGGTGGGAACGTGGATGCAGAATTTACCGATGCACCAGTTCACAGCTCTCTCCATCTCTCACTTTTCCCCACCTCCTCTCTACCCCTCCCTTCATCTGCTCCTGCCTTCCCCTCTCCCCCATTCCTTCCCACTTTCTGTCCCCCCCCCATTTCCCCCAAACTACAGGGGCTGATCGCAGGCATTAACGCCGCCCTCCGTGGGCGGGGGTCTAGCCCGTTCGTAGTGGGACGCACCGAGGGGTACGTCGGGGTGCTGATCGACGACCTGACCTCACTGGGCACCACCGAACCCTACCGCATGTTCAGTGGGCGGGTGGAGTTCCGGCTGGGGCTGAGGCCAGACAACGCGGACCAGAGGCTGACCGCCAGGGGTAGGGACGGACCGAGGGAAGGGCGAGGGATGACGGAGGGAGTGGGAGTGGGGGGAGGATGGAGGGATAGACGGTGTGAGTAGATGGTGGGGAGGGGGTAAGAGGATGAAAATGAATAGGGATGGTCGAAGATGGGAGAAAGGGAGAGGAAATAGTGATGAGGGCATGGGGAGGGGGAAGGGAAGAGTGGAGGGTGTTGGAGGGGGAGAGAGGTAGCAGGATGTGGAATGGGGCGTGGGAGGGTTAGTGAAGGGTCTGTGGTGTGTGGGGGATCCTTTCCTTGTCATTATCCATTCTCTGAGGTTCCCCGATTCATTCCCTCTGTCACTGGCTCCAAACCATCTTTGGACAACCCCTTCGACTCTAAACCTTCCAATGCACACACAGGTGTCACCCCTCCCGGCTCTGCCAACTGTATACCCCACCCCCCGATTCTGCTATCTGTATACCCCACCCCTCTCGACCTGCCCCCCATATACCCCACCCCTCACTCTGCCCCTCTGTATACCCCACCCCCCGACTCTGCCACCGGTATACCCCACCCTCGACTCTGCCACCTGTATACCCCACCCCCCGATTCTGCCATCTGTATACCCCACCCCTCCCGACTGCCCCTCTTTATATCTTGTCTCTGATCCCCCTTTCCTCCCACTCCGCCTCTGACTCCACTCCATCCGAGGTTCGCACAGCAGGTCTGCGTGTCCCTCCCTTACTGGCCGCGTCCCTGTCTGACTCTGTGTGGTCTGCGTGCCCCTCCAGCACAGTCACTGGCTCTGCCTCCTCTGACCGATTCTGTTGCCCCAGGTTACGCCGAGGCAGGCTGCGTGTCCTGGAAGCGGCAGCAGGAGGCCCAGCGTGTCAGTCAGGCCCTCGAGCATGGATTGGCCACCCTCAAGTCCGTCTGTTACTCAGGCACCCAATGGCTACGCCTCCTGCCGGACACAAAGGTCAGCCCAGAGCGCAGTGACCGGCCCAGGTCAGTGGGACGCAGGCAACGTTTCCTATAATTATTTTCGCCGCTGAACAGACCAACCATTGCTCTGAGCCAGATCTTTATGCACACCCTGAAAACTGCTCGGCACTTAACAATTTTCTTTTGTAACATGCATATCAAACCAACACAAACCACAGCTCACAACTCAGGTAGACGATGTTAGGCAGACAAAACAACTGGCAGGCGCAATGGCAAAAGTAAAATGTTTGACCGGGATGGCGATGGCGTTCATTACCAATGAGCCACCGACTTCCATTCTGTGTTTATTGTCGCAATTTCCAACAGTGTTGTAACTTGAAACACTGACAACGGAAATACGTGGCAGCTCAAAACACTTCAATTTTGTTTGTTATCTAGAAAATTTAGATTAATTAACACATTAATTACAGGGTATTTGACTATTATATTAACAGCATATAACAAAATTCCAGCTTTGCGGCATTAAAGGGTATGTGCGCATAAGCATTTCGGTTACTGTGCATCCACGTCCCTGCACAGCTTCGGGGGGGGGGGGGCCCATTTGGGGAGGATGTGTAGCTGGGATGAGGGGAAGGGTAGAGAAGATGGGTTGGGAGGGGTGAGGTGTGCAGATGGGAGTTAGGAAAGAGTTGAGAGGCATGGGATGTAGAAAACAAATGAGGTGGGGAGGGAGGTGAAGGAAGGGGGAACCGAGAGTTAGCGAGGTGCAGGGGGAGGTGGAGAGAGGGTGTAGGCAGAGGAAGAAGGTAAGGATGTAGTGAGGGAGAAGCAAAGTGTGGAGAGGGAA